>NC_057861.1:193905525-194205525 GCF_019393635.1 Dromiciops gliroides
AAGGCCCAGGGGAAAAGATTTCCCACCCGCAAGCTTTGACTGCTAAAGGCAACAGAGATGCATCAAAAATAAACCCCAGCAAATGTGGTTAATAAACGTGGAATGGTGTGAATTTTAAAGAAGGAGCCAGGGTGGGGTGGACATATTAAAGAAGTAAGGTTTCAGCAAGGAAGTTTCCTATTTTCTTTTCACAGATTCTTTTAAGTTTTTACATGGAAATGTAATATACGACAAAGCCGTGTCAATATGTGGCTGTCTCGGGCTGCTAGGATCACTGGATTTTTCACTCCAGCCAAAAGGTCTGCTGTTAGTTTTTTTTTTCTTTTTTTCTTTTCCGGGGTGGTGGTTTGGAGGTGGTCTGTCAGAATTGTCTGGAGGCTCATTTCCAAGCTGTGAGCTTATAATACTCAAAGAAGGTGTTTGTAGTAAAGTAATTCACTAGTTTGAGAATCACGGTCTCTGCATCTCCTTTGAAAGATTAAAAACTATATATTAACAGCGAATTGTTAAAATGGATGACGAAAACCATTTCCCTTACTAAACTTCTCCCTGCTAAACTCGCTTCCTACTAAAGCTGAGCCCCCACAATCTGATGCTTCCTTCTGTTGCACTTAGGAGGAGTCAAAGATGAAGAATATGAGTTAGCCTGAGGTTCAGTACTTCCAAGTTCCTATTTGAGATAGTGACTAAAGTGAAACTGTTCCAAGCCTTTATCCTCCCAGATTCCCCTCCCCAGCCCCTCCACTGGTTTGCTTCCTTATTGGCAGTATCACCAGCCCTCCACAGTCAGGAGGTGTCAATGAAAATCCACATGCACAGGTTCAATGCAGGTGTTTGGAGGCCTTCACTCTCCAGATGGAAGAGGCCTTGCTCTAGATGTAAATTGGAAAATTAATGAAGAGAAATTGTATTCACAGAATGAGGCAAAGTACCCCAGCCAGTCTTGGAGGCACCTCTGAGAGCCCCCGGCCTATCCACTGAAATGAATAGAAAGAGATAAAATGAGGTTTCTTTTGCCGAAACACCTAGATGTGTTGTTGTTGCCTGTTTTGTTTTTGTTTTTGTTTTTCCTGAGACAGAGCAGAAAATGCGGCTAGGCAGGAGGAGAGGCTCCTGACAGCTTTTTGCGGAGGCTTTCTAGTGGTCCAAGAGGATGGATTTGACGTGTGCCCATCTCCCTTTGAAGGCTGCCAGGTATCCCAGTGCTCTGCTCTCACCACTGTCCCTTGGAGAGTGTGAAATCCTTCCCATGGCACTGTTTCCCTGAGATTCTCCATTTAGCTATTTAAACTTGATGGAGGACTGTGGATCTCACAGCCCCCAAATGCTGCCTTTTGAGACTGCTAAGGAGCAGGGGGACCATGGTAACACCGTGCATGTTCACATTGTAGGGACAAGACTAGACCAGCAGGCTTTGCTGCATACTGATATTTTCAATTATATTTAATTATGGTTAATATATAAAAGAGTCAATGCTGCGTTTGAGTTGGCAGCACTGCTCCTTTAACTCAGCCGGTGCATTTGTACATATTAAAAACATTACACAGCAGGGGCTATAATTTCACATGCTGCCATCACTAGACCACTAGAGCAAAACACAAAGGAGCCAGCACGACATGCTGGGGTGTGTCATGTAAACCAAAAGTCGTGCCTTGAGTCTGTCCCATGCGGGCAAGTGTCTCCAAAAGAAACTGCAGCCCTTGCAAAAATCTGAATGCCCCCCTGAAAAATAAATAACCTTAATAGTATACAGTATGATACCAATTATTTAGCCCAATCCAGATTATCCTGGCATTTTATATTGACATTATACAAGTCAGCCAATGAGATGGTAGACTAAAGGGTCTATTCTCTCAATGTGTGTGATTATCTGCCATTATTGGTAATGGAAGCGGCATGCATATTGAGAGAAGAATATACCCCTCTATGAAGAAAGCTTCATTTGGGGAGTTGACAATGTATAATTCTTTTCATTCTCTCCATTACTGTATTTCTTTTAAATTATTTCATATGGGCAAGTAGGATAGATGTCACCTAGATAGACATGTCCCTCCCTCCCCAACCCCCCAGCCTCCACACCTCCCCCTATACTTGGCATCCGTTTTGGTTTTCAGTATTTTTGTCTTTAACAAATCTCCATTTGCCCTCTTCTCTTACTCTCTCCCAGAAATGCAAGGAGTAATTGATGACAGAGACATACAGTGTTTTCCTTTTCTTCTGCTGCTTGCCTGAAGAAATAAAAGGAAGAGAGGAGGGGGACGTGGGCTTACCTGTGAATCTGGAAGTCTAACTTGTGTTGGCTGGGTTGCCATGCCAAATTAGGGATACAATCTCATAAGCCTTGGCAGAGCCATTTTGGGCAAAAGCCACTAATACCTGAATGCCAATTCCATGCAATTGGAGAGGTCTCTTTTGCTCTCTCTCCTTTTCAATAAGATAATATTTCTAGAGCTTAACTCTTGACTGGGACAGACGAAAGCTGGAAATGTGAATACTATGGAAAGGTTGGTGGTAGCATTTTCACACAAAACTTAGGTAGCGGGAAGCTTTTCCCTTTAACTCCATGAGTGGCCCAGATATTATATATGCCATTTAAGACTTCACTAGAGAGCAAAGTATGAATTATGTGGCCAACAAACTATAGGGGAAGCAGTATCTTTGGATGATAATTGTGAGTCCATACATTGCTGAAGTCAATAATAGCATTTCCTTTGAGCTGGTCTGAATAGCCAAAGGGCCTAGACTCATACTAATTTAAGCAGAACAAAGCTTGATTAGAGCAGCCCTTAGAAGCAGGTTTATATTTACTACCAAAACATAAAAATCACTGGATTTTCTCTTGCGTAAGGGTTGGCCACCATCAAATTTATAACATCTAGGACAAAATTATTTCAAATGGACTAATTATATGCTATTTCCAATTAACATGAAAAATCTGATTGAAAAGATAAGAGAGGAAACATGGTATAGTGGATAGAGGGCTGGACTTACATTAGGACCACCTTGTTCAAATCTTGCTTCTGACCCTCCCCATGTGACCCCTGGGCAGATTGTTTAACTCAACTTAAGTTTTCTCATCTGTAAAATAAAAGGGTTGGACTGGATGGTCTTCCAAGGTTTCTGTCTGCTCTGAATCTTTGATCCTATGTTTACAAAAGGAAAATTTTTTTAAATTGTTGCATATCCCTCTCTTTGCTAAGAAATATTAAATTCCACTTAAAATGAATATTTTACTTCTTCATCATACTCTATTAAGTACTTCATCTTGATGGACCACAGAAGCATTTTGTTTAGGAAACACCTTCTACCAATGCTGAAAGGGCAGCTCCTAGTCTAACTCCCAAGATCTAACAGGATTTCGTATTTACCCCTACTTTTCTTAGATTGATGCCTTTGTTGGTTAGGAAAAAGCTAGAAAATTCAGAGTAGAATAACAGTGTGGCAGAAAGAAATAAAAACAACAAAACAAAAAATCATACCACTAAATCTTGTTCATCCTTCCCATTCCTTGATGTCCAGCTTTGGCTCTATCTAATATGTATTGTTGTTTGATAGTATTTCAGTTACTATTCTTTCATATAAACCTAGTTACATTAATAAACATCACACAACATGTTCCAAAAAAGAATTTTTAGTACCTCATTGTTTCCCAGAGATCATATTCCTTTCTAAATTCTATTTCCAATTTACCTTAACAAAAAAAGAAAGAAAGAACCCCCCCCCCAGGCTATTTAGTTTTCTAACCTTTTTGTCTTTCATTCTGTAAAGAAACCAACTCCAGCTATTCTATAGGTGGAAAATAGACCTTGAAAAAAATGCATCTAGTAAACAAGCATAATCTTGTCTCATTTTATGCCAGCAAATGCTCCCCTTACATATTGTCATTTTCTTTTCAAAAAGAATGCACAGAAAACACAGTATAGGACATCTTGGCACGGATTCTGGTAATTTGTACATATAGGTCTCATGTTAAATAAAGTTGTGGCGATTGCAAATTCCAGGACTTGAATAATTACCAGATCAATAAGAACTATATCTATAAATCTAATATCTTGTCACATAAAAGTATTTAACTGTTTCTATAAGTTCATCTCTTGGTTCCATTGTATAAGTTCCAAGAGAAGGTCTTAAGGAAAATATTTCTGTAAGTTAAGCAGTTTCGCTCCTTTTTTCTAGCTCCAATAACTCCTGTAAGGGTACATAGTTCTCATATTTGCTTACACTATGACAGAAGAGAAGTATAGAACCACAGCCCTCATTTAGTATGTCTAATTATTTGCCATTTAATGTCACCCGCTGGATTGAAATAATCCAAATCGCTTAATTGTATTATTTCTGAATTTAGTCTCTTTTCCATGCTTGGGTTTAACTTCCTTTCTTTATCTGAGGTGTATTCTGTAACACCTTTCTGCTGTAGGTTATGATGCGGACCAGGAATATGTTTGTTGTTTAAAATACTCCAACCCATTCTCCAAATGGAAGTTTTTAGCTGAAAATCTCTCCCAAAGGCATGAATAACATGAAGCAGCTAACACTTGGGAACACTGTACTGGCTTTTTCTCTGTCCTTGTCTCCCCCCTGCTCAAATAAAGCAGGCAGGTGCAAGTTATAGGAGTTACCGATTATTTATGGCTTTTAGATACTTTGTAGGTTTAGCTGGTGAGAAAAGTTTTATTCCACTCACATGAACAAAACCCACCCAACTGTCTAGGCTGATTAAATTCACATTGTTGCATGAGCACATGGCAGGCAGGACGAAAATTATGAAATCTCAGCGCCTGTGCCATGGCAACTGAGCAAACAGCTCATGGGAAGAATGGGAATAATAGAAAATAGCAATATTTCTCTTTGTGTTTTCCCTCTTGACAGTTTTATCCTCACATCTGCCTGATGTCCAGTGCACAAGCAGAGAGCTGGTCGTCTGTAGAGACTCCCCCTTGTCCTTTTTGCTTTCTCTAGACTCACTTATGCCCCGAGCAGCCTGGAAGGGAATCCATGGTCGATTGAGGTTTCAAGGAGCACAGCTGAGGGAAGTTTAGAGAGACTTTGTTTCCTTCCTTCTAAGGAACTGAAGAAGGGGAGGCATAAGCACTACGCTGTCCAAGGCGTAGTTGTGATCAGTACATCATTTTAAAATAAGCTTGGTGTTACTGTTGCTCTTTATTTACTGAAAGGCAGCATGCAGGTCATAGACCTAGAACTCAGTCACATCGTAGACAATTACAGACTACCTTACATGTATTCATCTCAAAATGTTCAATGAAGAAGTGTATTTTTTTATGATCAGGAAAACTGAAGTACAAGGTGCAAATGAGAGGTGTTGGGGTGTGGTAGAAAGAATGATAAGCCTGGAATCAAGAGAACTGACATTTAATAGATATGGATGAATATAGATATTTTCTTAACCTCTC
Source organism: Dromiciops gliroides (assembly GCF_019393635.1). Taxonomy (NCBI): domain Eukaryota; kingdom Metazoa; phylum Chordata; class Mammalia; order Microbiotheria; family Microbiotheriidae; genus Dromiciops; species Dromiciops gliroides. The sequence continues at coordinate 193,910,937 of NC_057861.1, forward strand.
TGATCTTTGTGGACAGGACACTGGTAGACCTGGGGAGGCTTCTTTCACTACCTCCTTCCCCCATTCCCAAACACACACACACACACACACACACACACACACACACACACACACACACACAACTAGCACTGCACAAAGAGCAATTGTGAGTTTAGAAGTGATGGTAAAGACCTGGGAATGTTTTAAGTTAACTTTGTTCCCAGGTAGATTGATTTGGGACCCAGCTATGGGCCCTTTAGGGAGAAATATAATAACAGTTTTAGGGGAGCAGTGTTCCTGACAACTTCAGGGAATCTTCTTGCTAACTGTTTTTAACTCATGGTGTCTTTTACCTGCATTTACTTACCTGGATGTCTTTTTACTGATTTTAGACACTGGGTGACCCTGGGCAAGACACTTAACACTGTTTGCCTCAGTTTGTCATCTGTTAAAAATGAGTTGGAAAAGGAAATGACAAGTCACTCCAGTATCTTTGCCAAGAAAACCCCAAATAGAGTCATGAAGAGTCAAATAACACTGAAACCACTGAATAACAATAAAAGATCACATTTTTTACCTGAGAGTTGTTGAATGTTTTTACTTTTTGTTTGTTTTTGTTGTTGTTGTTTTTAATTTTTGCAGGGCAATGAGGGTTAAGTGACTTGCCCAGGGTCACACAGCTAGTTAAGTGTTAACTGTCTGAGGCTGGATTTGAACTCAGGTCCTCCTGAATCCAAGGCCAGTGCTTTATCCACTGTGCCACCTAGCTGCCCCCTGAATGTTTTTATTAAAGGGATTTTCTAACAAACTCTTCAGGAGCAAAGTCATCCATTGTCCCAGACCTTTCAATGACAATCTGTCCAATTCAAAAGATGGGATCTTGTGCAGTTGTCTCTCCTTTTGGGGAGAGGGTGGGGGAAGAAAGGGGCATTTCTTACCATTTCTATAGATTTTGGATCCTTGACCTCACTGGCCTCTTGATGATTTGGGCCTAACTGGGTTTTGACATGGCCAATGATGGTAGCATTCATTTAGCTTTGGAGATTTAGAAGTGGAGGAGAGTGTTGTGTACTTGAATCTACCTGTTGGACAGTAATTAAGATAGAACCTCAAGGGGGTACTGAACAGATAGAATTTTACTATCCTGTCAAGGATCAAGAACATTCCTTTCTACCAATGAGTAAAGAGTGAGACTCACTTGTTACCAGATATGACTTCAGCAGGATTTCAAACAAGATGGTGTCACGCTGATGTAAGAGAGCAGCTTTGCCTTGCTTTTGGAAACGCTGTACAAGGTACAAGAATTGAATACTGCTTATGTTTTTATCTTTTTTGGGTAATTTCAGCAGTTCCATATTTCTACAGATGAAGAATGAAAATCTTTCCTTGTATTATTAAGCACTGCTTAGATTATAAGCATTTTATTCATATCGGGAATGACAGTTCTGAAGCAGCCTGAAGGATTTTTTTAAAAGCTGCTTATATGTTGTTTACATACTGTCATTCTAATTTGATTATTTATTCACAATTTTCTTTTTAGCTAATACATTCTATATTATGAATCACCAGTAAAGAGCAGGAAGAAAGTTTAGATGCCATTGAGTTCAAACCTCCTCATATTATATAGATGAGGCATCTGTTGGTTTAAGTGACTTGTACAAGGTCACATACCTAATAAGTATCTGAGGTAGAATTTGAACCCAGGTCATCCTGACTTCAAGTCAAATGCCCTGTCTAATATATCATGTTCCCTGTCAACCTAAGGACACATTGGCTCAATTTGTGGAGAGTTGCCTTCTAAGACTCTCCTATCTGCTACGAAAACGACTACTTCCTTATACACAGTAAATTGCCTCTCTCTGTGGCTAGTCTACCCATTCTTTTTTTTTTCTTTTTTAGTGAGGCAATTGGGGTTAAGTGACTTGCCCAGGGTCACACAGCTAGTAAGTGTTAAGTGTCTGAGGCCGGATTTGAACTCAGGTACTCCTGACTCCGGTACTCTATCCACTGCTCCACCTAGCTGCCCCTAGTTTACCCATTCTTAACACAAGGCAAAGGAGTCCGTGTGTGTGGCCTGGTGTGGTTTGGGTTGGAGCTGAGAAAGAAAAATTGCCCAAGAAATGATGCCGTATGGCACAGAAACTCTCTCTTTGTGCTGCATATACAATTTAATCGCAATATTTTGAATTATAGATTTCATTCCCTTTTGCCCCATTTTTCATTGGGTACCCACAGTCTTAGTATCCTTCATCCTTTTCCTCAGGATATGAAAGCTCCATCTAGGCTTGCTTTTCCCAAGCAGTACTCAACATGTGGTCTAGGTCTTTGTGAGACTTTTTACCCCAGCTATCACTATTTACACCAGCTAGTGATTAACCAATCAATCAATCAATAAACAGTTATGAAGTGCCTACTATGTGACAGGTGCTGTAATAAGCAAGCAAACAAAATATGCTTGTGAATCAACAAATAAGCATTTATCAGGTATTTATTTCCCTGTTTCCAACATTGTATGAGACCCCACAACAGGGATTCAATTCATTTCAATGTAATTGACATTTGTAAACTAAATATCTCCTATGTATAAAGTGGGCAGCTAGGTGGTACAGTGAATAGAGCACTGGGCCTGGAGTCAAGAATACTCATCTTTCTAAGTTCAAATCTGGCCTCAGACACTTATTAACTGTGTGACCTTGGGCAAGTCACAACCCTGTTTGCCTCAGTTCCTTATCTGTAAAATAGGCTGGAGAAGAAAATGGCAACCCACTTCCAGTAACTTTGCCAAGAAAACCCCAAAAGGGCTCAGGAAGAGTCAGACACACCTAAAACTGAGCAACAAAATGTATAAGGCACTGTGCTGTGCTAGGTCATGAGTATGCAAAGATTAAAATAATACAAAATATAGTCTCTGCCCTCAGTAAGCTTACCTTTTATTGATGGGATAAATATTACTTACACAAGGTAGTGAGTGCTGGAGAGAAGGGGGGGCAAAGCAAAGCTTCAAGTACTCTAGGAAAATTTGAACACATGGGGGAGAGAGAAGGGAGCATCAGGAAAGACAACAGAAGAGGTAGGTAGCACTCAATCTGAATCTAAACCTTGAAGGAGGATTCTGAAAAAGAAAGATGAGTCCAGGCATTCGATGTCTAGGAAATAGCTTGTGAAATGATTGGAAACAGGATATATGTATGTGAAGTTCAAAGGGAATGGCTGTTCTTTCAGCTTGACTAGAATGTAAAGTATGTGAAGAAGAGAAGTCTAGGAAAAGACTGTAAAGTTGGGCCTTCAGCAGATGGTGCCCAGGCCCTCATCACTTTACGTCTAGGCTACCATAGGAGCTTGATGGTTGGCCTCCCTGTCATAAGTTTCTGCCTACTCCAGTCCATCCTCTGCTTAGCTGTCAAAGGGATCTTCCTAATGGGCAAGTCTAATCCTGTCATCCTACTCAAGAAACTCCGGTAGATGCCTCTTACCTCCAGGATCAAAAATAAAACCTTCTTTTTGGTGTTGGAAAGCCCCCTCCCATTTCTTTCTTGTCTTCTCCCACCTTATATTGCACAATTCCTATACCCCATCTACTCTGTGATCAGATGACTCTGGCCTCCTTGCTGTTGCTCCAACAAGACACTCCATGTCCTTACTAGAGGTATTTTTTACTGACTGTCTCCCATGTCTGGGTTGTTCTCCCTTCACTTCCTGGCTTCCCCAGGTTCCTTCAAATCTCAAATAAAACTTAACTATCTAATGGAAAGCCTTTCCTGATTGCTCTTAATGCTAGCATCTTCCCTCTTCCTTATTTCCAGCATATAGTTTATTTGTACATAGTCGTTTACATGCTGTCTCCTCTTTAGACTGTTAGATCTTTGAAAGCAAGGCCTTTCCTTTGCTTCAGTTCAAATCTGGCCTCAGACACTTGGTAACTGTGTGGCCCTGGGGAAGTCACTTAATCCTGTTTGCCTCAGTTTCCTCATCTGTAAAAGGAACTGGAGAAGGAAATGGCAAACCACTTCAATATTTCTGCCAAGAAAACCCCAAATGGGGTCAGGAAGAGTCAGACATGACAAACAACTCAACAACAAGGAACTTCTTGAGCGGCAGGGTGGTAAGTTTGTCAGACCTTCATTTTAGGGGAATTATTTTGGTAATTGTGTGGAGAGTAGATTAGAGAAGAGAAATGAAGCAGGCAACCAATTGGGGAATGTTTACAGTAGTCCAACAGAGTGGTATTGAAAACCTAAACTAGGGTGATTGTTATGTGAGTGGAAATAAAGAAATAAATAAAAGAGATATGCATATAGAAACTAATTAGATATGTGTTGAGAAGGAGGGAAGAGTAAGGGATGATTCTGGAAATGTTCTGGTGACCTTAAAATAAGTAGGGAAGTTTGGAAGAGGAGTCATGTCAGGGAGGTACCATTCAAAATTGATTTTGAAATGCGTAAGTAGATTCTATTTTTGCATCTTAACTAGCACATCCCACATATTATTCAATGATATGCATATCCATGTTCATGTGTTAATTTATCAATTTCCAGATATTGAACCTAAGTAATGCAAATACAGCCATTCCTCAGCATTTGGAGTTAGGGGTGTGGAACCACTCTAGGCCTTACCCCAAAACTTTATTTTTAATAATTCTGATCGTGTTTATTTAACACACAAAACAAGTACAACAATGCACTGCACACATACAAAGTTCTAATTCCTATGTAAGAGGGATGAGTATCTCACACATTATGCAGAGTATTTCCAGCTAATAGTGTAGCCATAGCACCTACTTCACGAATTTTCTTCTCTGAAAAGCACAAGATACAGTGATCACTATGGGAGAAAATCATGTGACTGAATCTGGATGGTACAGTGACAAACAAGACCTGTTCCCCCAAAGAGAATGTAGTCTATGGTTCTTTCATGCACCATATTTAACTGTTTATATTTTAATGATATTTAACAGTTTAAGATAAATTTATGTTTGCATTTATTTACTTCTTATGGTAGTAAATGATAAAATAGGTTAATAATATACAGTGTACATTTATAGCACTATTTTAAAACTTTTCTTTACATACATGTGACATCTGCAGTTTTCCTCAGTACTCTACAAGTCTCCAAAAATGCCCATTTAATTATTGATGACTAGTGAATAACCAAAACTTTGAATGTGAAACTGGGGAATGTCAAGGGATGATTGTATATCAATACTATCTAAGCCCAAATACCCATAATACATTTAAAGATGAAACCAGAATGGAGTGAAACTATCAATCCTTTCATTTTATCTTCTTGCTTACTTTGAGGGTATTTGAAAATTTTTTAGTAAAGAAAAATATTTTGGAATTCTCATACTCTAATGTTTTTAAAATAGGGTTTATTGAGTTCATCAATACTGTTTAGTGATTTTCTTCTGCCATAATAGCATCACCACTAGGTTATCACAATACAAAAGTTCAGAGACTACATGCTTCAAGATGTGAATAGGAGAATTGGATTCATTTAAAATGTTGGTCATTTAAACAATATTGACAACCCTGACTGATGCCTTCTCATAGTATTTTTGCTAGCTGGGCAATTGGTCTATATGTCGCTTATCAACGGTATACAGGTTTTTCTGAAATCACCCAATAATCCAGTTGTTCTACATGAAGCTGTTAATCAGTAACATCTCTGGTAGATGGTACAGAGAAAACACAATGATAGCATGACTGATTTCCTAATGCAAATCCCATGAGACCTTCACTAAGTTTCATTCAGTTCAAAGACAGGCAGCATGAATGTATTGCAAAAGACAATGAATTCAGAAGGTATGAGCTCCAGTCCTGTATTGCTATATAACTATGGGCAAGTATAACCTTCTCTGGAATATTTCCATTTCTATAAAATGAAAGAGATGGACTAATAATCTCTATAGTTTTATCCAGATGCAACATTCCATCAGTTCTCTCCATACCAGGATATACCCCCTCTTCGTGAATGCTAGCCTTTGTTTAAGTGTATGTCTGGCCTAAAGGGAAAATTAGCAATTGCTATAAATCTCTGTTTCTGTAAATATCAAACTAGTAAAAGGATTGGTACAATATGTGAAGTCACTTAACCTCTATGGGTATTAATTCTGTCATCTGTAAAATGTTGGTGTTTTTGGGTGGGGGTGTTAGAGAGGAAAACTGGGAAGAGTCATATATAGAATAGTGAATAGATTTAAAAATTTCAGAGAAAGGATAGTTAGGAGCCCATAAATTAAAATTAAAAAAAATTCAGGGACAGCTAGATGGTGAAGTGGATAAATTACTGGCCCTGGATTTGGAAAGACCTGAGTTCAAATCCAGCCTCAGACACTTGACACTTACTAGCTGTGTGACCCTGGACAAGTCACTTAACCTAATTTCCCTACCAAAAAAAAATCAGTAAAGGAAGGTTAGTATGCTCACAAGAATGAACTTCTGAAGACAGAAAGAGAAACAATTCTGATGAAGCGGAAAAGGGATTATCATTTGGAGAGACTTCATTTGATAGTAGATTGAAAAAAAATTCAGAAAATGCAAGAAAAGGCAGGTAATGAAAGATTAATCACTAAGCATTTATTCAATCCCTACTATGTGCCAAACATTGTGCTACGTGCTGGGGATACAAAGAAAAAAGGGGAAAACATTTCTGCCTTCAAGGAGTTTACATTTTAGAGGGGAAGACAACATGTATACATATACATATATGTATATATGCACATATATAAATAACTTATATATACATACATATATTTATAATACACAATACAGTACATGCAAAGTTGCTGAAGAAACCAGGGAAGGTTTCATGTAGAATGTTGAATATACTCTTATCTGAGTATTGAAGAAAACCAAGGCTTCCAAGAGATGGAGTTTATGACAGATTGCAGAGGAGATAACCAACACAAAGATATGGAGATTGGAAATGGAGTACCAAGTATGAATGAACTACAGAGTGTAGGGATGTGAATAATTTGTAATATGGCCGAGAAGATAGAACTGTGATGAACTTTCAGGGTTAAACATAGGAATTTATATTTGATCCTTGAATTGACTGCAGGAGTTTATTGAGTCAGTGGGGGAGGAGAATTTGGGGAGGTGATAAAACAAGATTTGCATTTAAAAAATCACTTTGATGTCTATTTGTATGATGGTTTGTTGTTATTGTTTGTCCTTCATTCTTGAAGAGGACCATGACATCAGGGTGATATCATGACTTGCAGTGAATTAGAGTTAAGTGAGGGAGAGCTGTGCAAGGTCACCAGCCTCACTCTCTCCTCCAGAGCTATCTGGGTCTAGTGGCAAGATATATATATCAGGATGACTGGAGATGGCCCCAGATGTTTAAAGTAACTGGGGTTAAGTGACTTTCCCAGAGTCACACAGCTAGTAAGTATCTGAGATGACATTTGAACTCAGGTCCTCAACTCCAGGGCCAGTGCTCTATCCACTGCACCACCTAGCTACTCTGTATGATAGATTGGATGGAGTGGGGAGCCACTTGAGGCAGGCAATTGCAATAGTTTAGGTGAGAGGTGGTAATGTTCTGAGCCAAGGCAATATTTAAGGAAATAAAGAGAAGATGTATACAGGGTGGCCCAAAAGTCACTATGTTTTATAGCTTTTTGAAAATAATTTTTTCTTTATTTTTCACCACTTATGAGATTTGATTTTTCATACATCATGTAAATTCATGTCCTATATATACTGTATATGATGGTATGGTATTATAAATTAAAAACAAACAATGAAGGACTTATTACATATTGAAACACCTTCATGACTTTTGACCCACTCTGTATTAAAGAGATGCTATGGAAGTAGGAATGACAAGATTTGGCAAATGATTTTATAGACAGTCTGGGAATGAGGAGTCAGGGATGTCACTGAGGTTCCAAACCTGCCTGAATGGAAGGAGAGTTGAGGGAATTGAAGGGATTAGAACAGCAAGTGGTTAATCCTGTGAATTGAGTGAACCACACATCTTGCAATTCATTTCTGGAGCTAGCTCAGTACCCTTTTTATTCAATTATGGGTCTAGTCCAACACCTATATGGTGAGAAAACCTTTTTGCAGTGTTTAAACCTAGCCCTGTGTAGCTGGGAAGTCGGACTACCTCTACCTGCTGTTTAGAGTCCCTTAAGTAAGGACTTAGGTTATGTTGACCAGAAACCTGATCAGATTCAAAGATTGATAAAAGGAGTTTTCTCAAGCAAGGAGTATATCTCAAGCAATTCATATGTCTTATCTGAAAACTGGTCCCATAGTGATCAATCACTTATTGTTTCCATGTTCCTTTGATTGTTTATAGACATTTGTAGAGAGTGGGATACCCCTTTTTCTGAATTCAGGGAATTGTGCCTCTTCATTCTCCCCCTCTCAATTTGAAAAGTCCCTAATATTTCATCCAATTAGAAATCAAATTACCCAATGTTGTACTGTTTCCTTCTCATTAATTGGCTTCCTTTGGTTTTTTAAGGTAAAAGTCTGTCTTCACCTGCATTTGGGATCCAGGCTTGAGCTGAAGAAGTCTGCTTCCAGTCTATTGGGTAATTGCCAAGCATTGCTTAATAAATCAATATGCTCGGAAGATTGAACTTTTGTCTCAACCACTTCATCTTTCACCTGCCACATAGTGATGTACTCAATAGAAACAGGGAAGTTTAATAGAGGACTGAGATACAGTTCTGAGAGAATAGTTTTGAGTGTTAAAACTTAAAAAAGAACTGAGGCTGACAAGGAAAACTAAATACAGAAAAAGAGAGTTTTTAATTTTGTTCTTGTGGTTTTTGGGGATGAGTCAAAGAAGGGGTGGGAGTGCATGGGGGTGGATAGGACAATTTTATGTCCCACTGTTTTGGGCTTTTCTCTTCCAAGGAGAATGATCCTCAGATTGGAAAAGACAGAACAAAAAAATGAGTTGAAACTAAAAAAATAGGGAGATTATAAGACATGACACAACTACCTTGAAGAGGTCATGTCACCAGGCTTGGATGAGATTAATTATGTTGTTGGACAATAAAAGAACTGGTACATATAATTATTGAACTCCTGTTTCCCATGTCACCTGAAAAAAAAGAAAAATGTGAAATATATAAACTTTAGGTCAGTGAGCTTGACTTTGCTTTCTGGGTGGGGAGTAGGTGGGAAACTAGAGCATATTATGAAGACTGGTTAGTAAATATTTAAAAATGGATGTGGCAATCATAAAGAACCTATATGGCTTCATCAAGAATCTGAGTTACTGCATATATCAATCACTCAATTTTCAAGTTTTTATCAAGCGCTTACTGTGTTCAAGGAATTTTGCTAAGTACTAGACTAACCTTGCTTACTTTTATGACATAGTTATTAGACTGATAGGTCAAGAAAGACTATAGAAATGATTTAAATTTTAGGTAGGCATTTAATAAAGTCTTAAATGTAATTCTTGTGAAAAACACAGAGAGATGTGGTCTACAGGATGGTACAAAGAGGTTCATTTTGAACTTCTTGAGTTCCCATACCCAAAGAAGAGTCATTAGTGTTTTTTTCAGTGTGTTTTTCCCCTGGGGCAAAGAGGGGTTAAGTGACTTGCCCAAGGTCACACAGCTAGTAAGTGTCTAGTGTCTGAGGCTGGATTTGAACTCATGTCCTCCTTAATCCAGGGCCAGTGCTTTATCCACTGTGGCACCTAGCTGTCCCCCATCATTAATGTTTTGATGTCAATGTGGAGCAAGCTTTCTAGAGGAGTGCTCTACACATATGTCCTTATACCTGTTCTATTCAGCATTGATATGATTGACTTGGAAAGAGGAATAGATGGCATGCTTATCACATGTTGTTATTCAGTCATTTTTCAATTGTGTCTGACTCTTTGTGACCCCATTGGGGTTTTCTTGGCAAAGATACTAGAGTAGTCTGCCCTTTCTTTCTGCAACTTATTGTACTGATGAGGAACTGAGGCAAACAAGGTTAAGTGACTTGCCCAGGGTCACACAGCTAGTAAGTGTCTGAGGCCAGATTTGAACTCAGGAAGATGAATCTTCTTGACTTCAAGCCCAGAGCTCTAACTATTGTGCCACCTAGTTTCCCCTTATCACATGTTAAAATAACACATATCTGGGAGGAATAACTAATACACTGACTGACAAGGTACAAAAAGCAGACTAGAATGTTGGGGCAAATTTAATAAGAATAAATTCAAGGACTTAAACTTACATTTTAAAAAATGAACATCTAATATGTTAGCTGGACACATCCAATAAGTTAGTGGATGGGAGAGATGTGAGTAGAATTAATTCCTTCAATATAGATCTAGGCTTTTTGCCACTGGACCCAGATGGCTCTGGAGGAGAGAGTGAGGCTGGTGACTTTGCACAGCCCTGCCTCACTTAAATCTAATTCACTGCAAGTCAAGACATTACCTTCCTAATGTCATCAGTCCTCTTCGAGAACAAAGGACAAACAACAAGATTTTGGTGGACTGCACAATCAGTATCAGTCAATGTGATATGGCAGCCTAAATAGCTAAAATGACCAAAAACTGCATCAAGGATGGTATAGCATCCCACATTAGGGAGGTTATAATGTAACTCCTTTCTACCTTTCTCAGTTCACTTACAGGGAAGATATTGATAAACCACAGTGTCTAGAAGAGGCCAAACAAATGGTCAAGACCTTGAGATTATACCCTATGAGACAGGGTTGAAGAAACTGGGGATATTTACCTTGAAGAAGAGTAGATTTAGAGAGATATGCTGACTTTCTTCCAGTAAGAGGGATTCCACTTTGTAGAGGTTTTTTTGGTTGGTTTTTATCTCAAAGGACAGAACTTACAGCAATGTGAAGTTGCAGAAAAGCAGAGCAACTAGAGCTATACAAGTTTGGAAAGGACTATGTCATGAGGGGATGGGTTCTACCTCACTGGTGATCTTGATATGACCTAGATGATCTCTGAGGCCCTTTCCAACTCTGATTTGGTGAGGTTCTCTATACTGAAAGAATTTCTAAGAGTCCTTCCAGCTCAATATCTGTGGTTCCATGAAACCACAAGAGGATTTAGAAAACAAAGAACATTAATTATTGCCTACCATTCTCATCAATATCATGATCTCATGTCCTCAGGAGCTTTGTCTCTATACTGTCTGTCATTCCATTTCTAATTGGACTTTTTCATAAGTTTGTGTGTCTTTCTCCAGGATAAAGCCTTAAATCCTGGTACAAAGGAGAACATGATTTGTCCTTTTTACTGGGAGAATAGACACCCCAGAGTGGAGAGATGAGTGATGGTGTCGGTTTGTACCTTCCTGTGGTTGTTTGGAAAGAATTTAGGGACTGGAATAAACTAGTCAAAGTGCTCGTGATGGTAGTCACTGATGAGAACTGGCTCCATACTTAGGGAATTAGATTCTTTTCTAAGAGGGCATTCCTTAAGCTCTCACTATGCTGACTATCAAGAAAAAAAACAAAACAGGGAGAAAGGTATCTTCTCAGATTTAGAGTTCATAAAACTTTAGAGATTAAATTATAATATAATGTTGTTTTTTGTTGTTGTTGTTTTTTCCTTCATTCTCAAAGAGGACCATGACATCAGGGTGATGTCATGGCTTGTGGTGAATTGGATTTAAGTAAGGGAGGGCTGTGCAAAGTCACCAACCTCACTCCCTCCTCCAGAGTCATATGGGTCCAATGGCAAGATATCTATCAGGATGACTGGAGATGGTCCCAGATGTTTAAGGAAATTTGGATTAAGTGACTTGCCCAGGATTACACAGCTAGTAAGTGTCTGAGGTAAGATTTTAACTCAGGTTCTCTTGACTCCAGGGCCAGTGCTTTAACCACTGTGTCATCGAGCTGCTCCTATAATATAATAGCTTGAATTTATATATGACTTTAAGGTTTGCAAAGTGCTCTACAAATATTATCTCAGTTTATCTTTACACCAACCCTGAGACGTAGGTACTATTATGATCCTCATTTTATAGATAAGGAAACTGAGGAAAACAGAATTTAGATTACTTGCCCAGGATCACATAGCTAGTATCTGTCAGGATTTGAACTCATGACTTTCTGAATCTATTCTATCCATTGTGCCACCTCATTTTATAGATAAAGAAACTGAGTTTCAGAAAAATTAAATGACTTGTTTGAGGTCACACAAATACTGGAAGCATTTCTATCTACAGACTCCTAGTGCAGTGTTTTTTGAACACGCTGATGCTGCCTCGCTCATCACCCTTTCTGGTGACTCTTTAAATGTCTTTAAGAACAAACAAATCTGTTTTTCCCTTGATTGGGCTTTAATTTGGTGTATTGTTTCATCTGTTTTGTTCTCTTAGTTTATATCTTGAAAATACAGAGCACTTCCTAAAATCTTTGAATTTATGGTATTTATATAAAAGGAGCTAATTGACTTGGTAGTTAGGATTGTCATATTTATCCTTCTGTAATGGAAAGATGGAGAAAGTTTTGGTCTTATTTTAACATGTATACTTGTTAATCCTTACTCAGAAGCCCTTATACCCGTGGACAGAATATGTTGCTTCTATTCATACTACTATTACTAATTAGAGTCCCTCCTTTTTATAAATATCTGTTAGGACCCCTGCAGTGCATGTGGCACTGTTCTTTCTTCCCTTGTGGCTTTTCTTCTAGGACCCAGTGGTGTAATTAGGACAGTACTTCATCTCTTATGCTTCAGAACATCCTTAGAAAACACTTGGAATCAATGGCTAGAGAATTAAGGGACCTTAGAGATTATTTAGTTCCAATCCCTCACAATTCAGAGGAAGAGATTAAGACCCAGAGAGTTTGAATGACTTTTCCCCAGGTTACACACGTAATAAGTAGCAGCGATGTGATTTGACCTCAGTTTTTCTGATTCCAAATGCTGTATAGTTGCCACTATGCAACATTGTCTCACTCTAGTTCTCTCCTTTGCATGGATAACTGAGGCACAAGAAGTATGGGATTCACAGGCTTTCAATACTGTATAGAGTCAGCAACAGAGCTTGGAATAAACCCTAGGTGTCCTAAATCACTCCATTCCTTCATATTTTGACCTTTCCCACCTCCTACTCCCCAAATTCAGTACTCTAGTTAATTGCTTTAGTCCTCATGTGAACAAACTCTTTGGAAATAAACAAAAGAAAATTTGCAGGAACAGAAAGTCAAAATAGGCATTCCAGAAGGAGGCGGGAGGGCAGATAGGAGGAGTTATTTTGTGCTGCTTGACATGGTTTTATTTAACCTAATTTTGAACAGGAGAAAAAATGTCAGCAGTGAGGTTCCCTGCTTGTTGGGCACTTAGCAATTTCTGACAGGTAATCAGAAGTGATGACATATTGCCAAAGTAAAGATCACACATCTGAAATTGTTGCTTTACCCATGAATATTGGAAGATATATCTTATTTTTTTATTCTCCAGTAAACAATTTAGTAAAAGTGATTAAAACTATTCTTTTTAATGCTTAATACCTGATCTTATAATTTATGATTAGTACTTTAGAATGTCATATTGGCAATATGTTAATAATACTGACAATATGATTAGACTCCAAAAAATATTTACTTGTTAGTGAATAACTTTCATTCTTTCTACTTTAAAGAGCCTATTCAGCTATGATCAAAGCATCCCCTCTACACCTTTTGTAGCCACTAAATGTTAACAAATACTTGCAACATTTATTTTAGTGAAAATATAGAAAAATTAGTTAAACATGTCTGATAATTGATATATAAAAGCCATTTATATTCTCATGAATATATATTAGGATTAATTCTGAGGCACTTAGGTTAAGTTTTGTTTGAATGGAATAACTCTAAGCTAAGCTTCCATAAAATCAGTTTTGCTAGAGAACTGCTAAAATGTAAATTTTAAAAACAGATGTTAAATTTTTTTCTGGTGACAAATGTCTTTTGTCTTCTTTGAAATTCCTACTTTATTATGTGTTGAACACATGTATATTTTATTTAGGCTGCACCTTAAAGAGAAGTTTTTAAAGTTAAAATAAAGAGAGGCATTTGAGTAGGGATTTGAAGTATATTTGTTAATATAAGGTTAGCAGCAAGTCAGTTATTTAAATTGTTTTTTGAATCAATCAAGACAGTGGAAAACCAACCATAAAAACTTTAACCTTCATGAAGTGAATGATTTTTGTGCTTTTCAAAGTACCTAATATTTTTTTCTGCCCTCCCCCACTCCCATCGTATGTTATTTAAATGCTGATAATCTTGTTCATGGTAATTTCAATGAGCCACTGCAGACATATAATGCTTCCTTTTTTAATAGGTGCAAAGTGAGTTATTGTCACCAAGCAGATATGAAAAAGGGATGTGAAAAGAGAATCCTGCCTAATCTCTGTAATAAGGGCTTGCAAGGGTGCTAACATGGTCACCTGAATTATGCATGTCTATTGTGTTCAAATATCATAAATCGATGCATGAATACCCTCCAAATCATTTTCAGTTCATGAACATTTATATACAGAGCTCTTGAGCACTGCAAAGACAATTAGTCATATTTGTATGCCGGAATTAATTGAGAGTGAGATGCGGGAGGCAGAAAGAGAGAACAAAGAATGCTTTTTGTCAGTTCTTCCAACTGACAGGGATAATTAGATATATGAAATTGAAATTCCTCAGCAGGGGGTTTCTGTTGACAATGAATTTTCTTTTGATTCCATTCTGTTATTCTTTTCTGCTGTCATCTGTGGCCATTTGTTATTCAGCTTGAAGCTTAAAAAAGCAAAGCATTCCGCTTTTATGAGTAGATGATGTCAGTTTGTACACTGCTGGGAAATAGATATTAAATGTAATCTTTAAACTAAAAAAAAAAAAGAGGAGAAAATAAAATCAGTTAAAGAGACAGCACGCTGTTTACCCAGCCTGCAGAGTGGAAACTTTGTAAGGCAGACTAAGAACTTGTTCCTTGGTTTTTGAAGTTGTTCAAGCTCCATTAATCCTACAGCTGGGCTGCTGGCATGAGCCCTTCTTCTTAGAGGTTGCAAATCATTGCAGGGGAAACCAAATTTGAGGTATCAAAATGGCACTAGACTTTAGCTGTCCTGTGATCTTACTCAATTCACATCATTCTTTCCCTTATCTGCTTAGGTTAATTTGTATCAAGGGCCACCAAGGCATCATTCATATATTTTTTATTTAAATGTTGTTTCTCTTTCTACTCAAAATATTAGCCTACATCAGAAGCAAACCCAAGGATAATCAAGACAAAAATAAAACAGCAAATCATCTTTTCTGCAAATACTATTAAAACTGAGCTATTGATAAACTCAATTTAAGTGATATTCTACTAATTAAATAGGAGGGTAATTAGAAATCAGCATATCATTTGCTACTCTTCCTGAAGATTTTTCATCTCTGTGAAGTTATGCTTCTCCTCATTCTTTTATACTATTCTTTACTTCTCCCAGTTACTTTTGGGAGAGGATGTCACTGGCTGTATAATTCAATGCTTTGAATATTAATTCTAGCTCTACCACTAGTTTGCTACTTTACCCAAGGTCCAGGTATTTCATCAATTTTTATTATGAAGGAGATTAAAGAGATGGAATTAGCTGTAGATCTTCCTCTAAGCCTTTAAAAAAAAAAAACAAAATAGGGGCATCTAGGTGGCGCAGTGGATAAAGCACTGGCCCTGGATTCAGGAGGACCTGAGTTCAAATCCGGCCTCAGACACTTGACACATACTAGCTGTGTGACCCTGGGGAAGTCACTTAACCCTTATTGCCCTGCAAAAAAACAAAACAAAACCAAACAAACAAAAAACCAAAAAACCAAAATAAAAACATTTCATGTACTCTCCTTTGTAATCAAGTCAAGTCAAGAAGCACTTAATAAGCTCTTGCCAGGCATTGTGTGAAGCCCAAGGATTACAAATACAAATCAAAAGAAAGACAATCCTTATCCTCAAGGAGCTTACATTCTAATGAGGGATGACAACATATAAAAGGAATCTGAAAATCAGTAGTGTGGGGAAATTACTCCCACAGGAACAGAGAAAATTCAGAATCAGCAGTGGAGCCCAGAGAAGAATGAGAAAATGGCTTGCCTATACATTTCCTTAAAATGGAGGCTTTGGGGGACAGCTAGGTGGCACAATGGGTAGAACATTGGCCCTGGGGTCAGGAGGATCTGAGTTCAAATCCAGCCACAGACACTTAACACTTACTAGCTGTGTGACCCTGGGCAAGTCACTTAACCCCAATTGCTTCACCAAAAAAAAAAAAAATGGAGGCTTTGGAATGAATCATCCAATCAGAAGAAGGAACCCTAGGAGTAGCAACTGGAGGGCCATAGGTAGAGTGAATTCCCAAGGTGAGGAGGCTGCTGTGGCATGGCAGAGCAAGTCCAAGAAGTCAGGAATGGAGCCTGGAGAGGAATTAAGCCATAAGTGATATTAACACTCACTATGTGCAGGCACTGTCCTAAATGCTGGAGATTAGAGAAAAAGCAAAAACAATCTATGTACTCGATGAACAGCATTCATTCTTTTTAAACTTATTTTTTATTTTGAAATTAAACACCAAAAACTAGCATTTTCATATATACAGCATATAACTTAGAGGGGAGATTGTTTATGATACCATGAACCTCCATATCATATCATTTGCTTTTAAAAATATAATAAATTCACACCATGCTTTCAAAACTGTTGCCATTGTTTGTACTTCTTGCTGATCTGCCCTCTGTTCTCTTCCATACATAAAAAGAGGGGGTTTTGCCTCATTATTGTTAACCTCATATTTTTCTTCTGGTCCTTCCTATTAAAAATGGAAAGAAAAAAAAGCCTTTTAAACAGTCAAACAAAATGAATCCACAAAGTGGCCATAACCAAAAATATATGTCAAGAGTTTCATGTCATCCTTCATAATGGTTCTACACTAGTATATTTCTCTTCTCTTTACTGTATTAGAACCTTCAGAATAGAACCAATCCACATTTAGCTCCTGTTTTCTTATTTATCTTTCTCAATATCCTCTGAAGATAAAGTTTTTTGTTACTGTTCTTCAATGAATTTATTGTCTTAATCTAAAATTCTTCATAGAAAATGACAGATTTTGATGTTTTAACTATCAGCTGCACACTCTTGGGCTCTGAGGAAACTTGCCTTCTTCTGAGCAACTGTCTTTTTTTTCTGGGTGAGGGACATTTTGGGATGGTTTCAGCTTTTTAACTTCCCTTTTGGGTTTCTTTTCATACATTGGATGTCCCTATACACAAGCATGAATTTTCTTGTACATCTCCATCATGTTGGGAGTTATATTGTTCTTTATGTAATGTAAGAATTGTTTTTCATCTTCTTCCATGACATAATGCACATAATCTGCAACATTTTGGACCATGATGTGTTTATGATGTACTTCAGTATTGAATTCCTTGCTTTCTGAATCATACCCAGGGAAGTGTTTGATACTGTGAGGAAGAGACAGATCCCTATCCATAGCTCCCTTAAGGACTCCAAAGACTTTGTTTTCAGTGGTAGTTCTAGCAAGACCTTCACGCATGTAGCATGTAAAAGCACCATGCTGACCATCAATACTTTCCACATTGTATTCATCTCCAGTCACTTCCACCTGATCTTTATAGATCCTGTCCATGCCACATCTATTAAGGAACCTGCAGGCTAGCAGCAAGCCTGTACAATAAGTAGAAGCACAGTTTGTCAGGCCAACCTCCACACCATACTTTCTTCTGCCTCTGTTTGAGTGATAGGACACCTTTATATAGCTCTTTTCAATTGCTCAAATAAATTTACATTTTTAGGTCTCATGACCCCTGTTTATATTTCCAAATTTCAACCCAACTCTGGTCATTTTATCAAAAATACTGGAAAGTCCTGTGTTCTATTAAGGGTACATTTTCTTCCTTATATGATTATGCTCAGCTTTGAAGAGTAAGCTATTCTTGGCTATAAGCTTACTTTTTGTTTTTAGCCTTTTGGAATATTGTACTGCAAGATCTCTCATTTTTAGGAAGCTTCCAGGTCTTGTGTGATGCTACGTCTCCTTGGTACCTAGACTGCTTTTCTTCAGTTCAATTCAATTCAATAAACATTAATTAAGCACCTACTATGTGACATTCACTAGCTGTGTAACCCTGGGAAAGTAATTTAACGTGTGTTTGCCTTAATCCACTGGAGAAGGAAATGGCAAATGATACAAAAAGAGACAAAAGACGTCCTTGCTCTCAAAGAGCTTGCAATCTAATGGGGGAGATAACATGCAAACAAATATATACAAGGAAAGCTGTATACAGGATAGTAGGCCTCCACCAGTCTCGGACTGAAGCACCTTGAAGAGCCACAGGCCACAGTGTGACTGTGCAGTCCGATGTGGGAGCCGCAGCTCCTGAGTGACTTATAACCAGTAACTGCCACATCCCGTGTTGTATCTACCTCCAGGGTGCTGGCCTGGGCAGATCAATATGGAAAACAAGCTGTTGCCCATGCAACAGGTTTTCCCTCTCCACGACATTGGTGGATCCAAAGGAGAGGCGGAGCCGATACAGTTTGGCACCAGTGCCACCGCAGGAGTTGCCAGAGGGATGTGATGTCCAACACCCAACTGCCTAAGGGACTCCGACTCCTGATTTTTCCTTGGGGTTAACTCCCGAAGCCTTTCCCATATATGGGTATAGCTGCAAGGCAGTGGAGGTTTAAAATCAGTGTTCCTTCCCCTAGGCAGGTTGCCTGCCAAGGCTAATGAGCCCCACCTGCCCGAAGTGACTGGTTTTAAGGTGCCAGTGACTCGCCTTTGCCCCTTCTCCTGTTAGTGGAAACAGTTCTGCCATGAGGAGGCCAGGAGTTGGGCTTCGGTTGTCAGAGGCTATTTGAGATGCACGCTATTGGAGCATTTTATAGAGAGTGGGAGCTTATCCCCACTCCCACCCGGGCATGACAATTGACTAACGGAAGGGACTCGAATTAAGAGGGATTGGGGAAAGCTTCTTGTAGAAGGTGGAAGTTCAGTTAGGACCTAAAGGAAGCCATGGAAGTGGACAGTTAGAATGGAGGAGGGAGAGCATTCCAGGCATGGGAGGCAGTCAGAGAAAATGCCCAGAACTGAGAGATGGAGGATCTTGTTCTTGGGACACCCAGGAAGCCAGTGTCACTGGATCAAAGAATGCATGTTGATGTGTAAGAAGACTGGAAAGATTAAATTTCATTGGACTCTTTCTTTCCTCCCTCCATCCCACACCTCTTACCTCCAGGAAATGATCTATAGATTGTTTTTATTTTCATTTTGTCCTCTAGTTTTAATAGATCTGGAGATTTTTCATTTATAAGCTCTGAAAATATAATATTCAGTCTCTAAAAATAGTGACTTTCAGGGAATCCAACAATCCTTAAATTATTTATCCTTAACATTTTTATGTAAATAGCTTTTGAGAGAAAATATTTTACATTTTCTTTTATTTTTCCATATTTTATTTTATTTAAATATTTCTTGCTCTCTAATTAAGTAATTGATTTGTTTGTCCTAACTTAATTTTCAGGGAACTTATTACTAACTTCAGTAAGGTTTACTACTTTCTCTTCTAAGTTATTTTCCTTCCAATTCTTTCCTCCAGAGGTTCTATTTTATTTTTTAGTCTCTTGCTTTATTTCAACTAGGTATTCTTGGAATCTTTGTGGAAAATACATTTTTTGCTGTTTGTGATTGTTAGGGAGTTATTGCCTCTTTTTAAAGTTGGATTTTTGGGTATAATTACATCTACAATAATTCTTTATAATGGTCAATGTCTTCTTTTGTTTACTCTTCAGCCTTAGTTTCTGAATTGGGTCTTTGTGCCAGGACTATGCTCTTCCCTCCCCACCCTTCCCACTTTGCTTTTCAGTGGGTTGTTTGGCTTTGCTTGATCTTGCTCTGGGTCACCTGGGTTCACCTCCACCTTCTGGGATTAGAACTTTACTTCCTCCACTGGCCTCCAGATCTTTGAAGTTCAGAGCACTAGACTTTCTATAGTATCTCAGGACAGATGCTTTGGAGTCCCTGAACACTTGAACTATATCAATCCGAATGTTTCCATGCTATACTGGTTGTTGCCAGTCCTTGTAATATCCAAGGTTCCACAGAAACTGTGGGTTTCTGACCACCCTGAGACTTGCTCTGCATATAGAACCTTGAAGGTTCCATTGGCTTCTGACTCATCTCTGGGTGGATACTGTCTTGATTGCTTTCATTTCCCCTGACTTTGCTTGGGGCCTCCTTTCCTATTGCTCACAAGCTTCTGGCTGGCTTTTTTGTGCAGTTTTGTGGTAGAAAAAAGTAATTTATTGTCATTTCTCATTAGATTCCTTCAACATTATTTAGTTTGGAACAGATTTCAGGATTTTCTTGAAGTAGGTATGTGGGAACTAGGATTTCAAGAAAAGGCTGTATGATCATTGGGTGAGTATATTGTAGGGGGCATTCATGCTGGAATAGGTGGTCTATGAGGTCCTTTCCAGTTCTGACATTCTGTTATTCTATGATACGTATGTATCACACATAGCAAGGAAGAACAAAATAATGGAATAAGAAGTAGTCTTTGTGTAAATTCTCACTTGAGAGCTGTAATTATATAAGACATCAGTGATGTACAGAGTCTTGTTTTGCTTTCCTCTCATGCATGTCCTTTGCATATGCTACATAGATCCTACATTTTATTCCAAGCAATCTGCACAAGTGTTACTCTTTCCTTCCAATTTGTGCTTTTCCATTCTGTTTTCCTGGCATATGTTTTATTTTCTACTGACTTTTTCTGCCCCCTGTTTCCACAGTGTTTGGTAGATTTCTCCCCCTTCCTTCATCACAAATGACAATTTCTTATCAAAATAGGCATTTTGATGACTGATACTTTTAAATCCACAACAAAAGTTATTTTTTGTCAAAAACAAAGCTCATGCTGAGTGATAGTACCCATTATGTTGCAAATAACCACCATGAATGTGTATATATCATAAGGGTAGCTAGTTTTGAGGGTAGCTAGAAGCAAAGAGTATAGAGTGTCAGATTTAGAGTCAAGAAGATCTGAGTTCAAATTTAGCTTCAGACATTAGCTGTGGAACCCTGGCCAAGTCACTTAACTCTTTTGCCTCACTTTCCTTATCTTAAAATGAGCTGGAAAAGAAAATGGCAAATCATTCCAGTATGTTTACCAAGAAAACCCTGAATGGGGTCATGAAGAGTCAGACATAGCTGAGATGACTGAACAACAACAAAAACTATTTTGGTGCTGGCAGAAAGATAGGGCAAGAGTTGCTAACTCTCATTATGTTACTGGACACTCCATGCAAATGATCTTCAAACTCCATTTGATAAGACTGTGAAGGCAGGGTCCAGTTAAAGATTTAAGTCCTACCTTCCTGCCAGCTCCAGATTTATCATCTTCCCTATATTGTCAAAACTACTAAAGGTGAAAGAACCAGTAATAGCAACATTTTCTAAATTTTATTGGTTATTAAGGCATAAATGATGGGAACCTTGGGGAAAAATGACTGTTCCAACTTAGAATGTGTTATAGAGGAGAGGAAAGCTGGGCATTGTCTGACATGTAGCATAGATTTGAGGAGAGCAGATTCTAAAAAGTTCAGAAAAAGGACATGTAGTATCTTAAGTAAATCTATGGAACTTCAGGGGAATTCCACCCAGGAGGGATGAGAGGTTTTCTCTCACTTGAGGATTTCAAGTAAAGGCTAGGTAGCCTCTTGTTTGTTACTTTGTGGAAAGGATTTATGTTTAATTATGGGTTAGACTAGATGTTATTCCATCTCTCAAATTCTGTGATACTACAAGGCAAAGTTTGCTGATTATATCAGACTCCTGGGGCCACTGTAGCCAGAGTATTTAAAGCAAGTAGAGCAAAAATGACATACAAAGTTGATGTTGCAAGAGCTTGTTAATGAAAAGTGAGACAATTGGAACTTCTGGGCCCAGAAGACCCAACATTTGGAGGTCCACATGTGCTTCTCTTGTGTGAGTTGATGTGCTGCATTGATTGCCCTTCCCCAAGGAATAGTCAAATAGGAAAGTTGTGTTCACATTTCTGTGTCATTTTGTAGGTCTTTATCCCCACCCCTCATTTGTTGAGAGTGGTTGTTTTCCCATTCATCTATCTAACTGAATGAATGATTCTTTTTAAAGGCAAAAGAGTGGATTATGTCATTCTTCCACATTCTTCTCATACTCCTGATATTCTTTTCCTATCTTTCTCTTTACATTTCTAGTCAGTTACAACCCTCTCTTTTCTTTTCAGAGTCCTTTCAAGCATCCCTTATCTCTTTGGTTTGGTTATTGCCTTCATGATATCTTATATAATGTAAATCATATGCATATCTTTACATGAATCTTTTATGGAAAAGCTACACTTTCCACTGGAAGCCTCAATGTGATTCTTTCAATGTCATGGATTCCAGTGCAGTACTCAGGTTGTGTATATCTCTATATTTCATGTCAACAGTCTTTCAACTAGAAGAGGGTGATGTTAAAAAAGAGGTCTAGGGTAATAATAGGGAATTATTATTTGTTCTTCATTCTCAAAGAGGACTGTGACAGCTGTCATGATTTGCAATGAATTGGATTTAATTGAGGAAGGGCTATGCAAAGTCAGCAGACTCACTCTCTCCCCCAGAGCCATCTGATCCAGGGACAAGATACATTATCAGGATGACTGGAGATGGCCCCCAAATGTTTAAGGCAATTAGGGTTAAGTGACTTGCCCACGGTCACACAGCTATCATGTGTCTGGGGTTGGTTTTGAACTCAGGTCCTCCCAACTTCAGGGCCAGTGCTCTGCCTACTACACCACCAAGCTTCCCCAAGAATAAAAATACAGGTAATATGTGGACCCATAGTCCTGAATAATGAACTCTTTGAACCATTCCCTTGCCCCAAGGCCCTGACTTTGCCAGAGATCCAGGGACTCTCTGTTGGTAGTGGTAGCACCTAGTCATTGCCCAAGCCCTTGTGAGATTTTTAAAGTTTGAGTTGAAAACAAAATGGCACTCTTAGGAATCTGTGGCAATGTCTGCACACTTTTTTCAATGAACTGTTTTTTAATGAATTTGAATAAAAATAATAGGATCATGCAATGACTAGTGTTGGAAGAGAGATTTTGATGCCTTCTAGTTCACTCCTCTTATTTTGCAGAAGAAGAAAGTGAGGCCAAAAGAAATGATGACTTGCTTAAAGACATACAGGCAGAAAATTACCAAGAATTAGTTGATGATCTTCTGAAAGGCTATAAAGATAGGGGATATAACATATAGGAGGAACTACTTGGGTTGTATTTTGACTGGAGCTAGGGATTCCAATAGGTAGAAACAACTCCTTTTTCCTTTTATCTTGATCTTTCACATTTTGTGTTTTTTATCCAGAATCAATCTCCTTGTATCCTTCGAGAGTACATTCATGCATTAGCATCAAAGGGAGTCTCCTTCATAGTTTTTTGCATTCAGATGTTGTATGACAGTGATCTATTTTTTTTTTCAGTATGTGGGTCCAATCATCTTTTATCAGTTGCTGCTGGTAAGTCATAATGAATGATGACCTAGAGGGGCCATTTCTCCCCCAGCTTATTTTTTAATAATGTGCCTTATAGGACTTTATAAATAACTTGGTTTCTAAAATTAATACTCCACATCCCTCCCACCCCAACTTCCCCTGCCTGTCTGTAGCTCATTTTGCTAGTGGTATATAAAAGACAGGGCCAGACCATATCAAAGAAGATTTTTGGTCAGATGGATCTGAGGTATTGCTATGACAAAGGAATTAAAATATCTAGGCTTAAAAAAACAAACAAACAAACAAAACTAAACTTGAGAAAACTTGAGGGAAGAAAAATGGCCTTATATGGAACTCTGTGAAAAGGGGAACTCTTGTTTACCAGAGATATTAGGAAAAAGAAAAAAAAATGAGTTCCAATTACGTTGTATAAAATGCAGGAAATGAATAATCCTTTAAACCTCATCCTTTAGAGACTCTTCCTCTGCCTTTCCTAACCCATTTCTTTTAAATGCACTTAGTTTTGAGACTAGTCATAGACCAAGGCTGCCTGGATTGGAGGGTCAGTCAATTTTCACCTCATTCCAGACTATGTTCCATCCCATTCAGTCATCCATTAGGACATTAGGACCTAGCAAGTATGACATATTACCATCTTCCCTGCTACCCTATGCTTAACTTATGTTCCTTTCCCTTTCCACTTCTTGCTCTTATAACAATAATCAAATCAATATTTTCATGGGTACTAGAAGATATGTTATAATATACTGCCCTTCTGCATGACTCAGTCTTGTGACTGCCTAGACTAAAGATCTCATTTATGGCCATTACTCTTAGATGTGTGCCATATCCCCCTCCTAGAATCTAAGGTCCATGAAGACATTTATTTGGATCTCTAGAATCTGGCATATAGTAGGTGATTAATAAATGCTCATTGCTCAGTTGATTTATTAGTAAAACTCTTTAAAATATAGCTCATAATCATCATTATGCAGGTACAATTTGCTGGTTTAAAGTTGCCAAATAACTGATGTCTCTACTTGGCTGCTAGATGGCACAGTGGATTGAGTGCTATGCCTGGAGTCAGGAAGATTCCTTCCTGGGTTCAAATATGGCCTCAGACATTTACTGCTTGTGTGAACCTGGGCAAGTCACTTAACCCAAATTCCTTACTTCCCTCATCTATAAAATGAACTGGAGAAGGAAATATCAAACCACTCCAGTATCTTTGCCAAGAAAATACCAAATGGGACCACAAAGAATAGGACAGGACTGAAATGACCAAACAAGAATAGCAAAATACTGGGCTGAATCCCTTATCTCCCTGGTTATTGCCTTCATGACATTTCATATAATGTGAATCATGCCCATGTCTTTCCATGAATCCTCTATGGAGAAAGTGTCCTTTGCTCTAGTGGCCTGGCTCCTCTGGATAAGGAGCTTGTGGATACTAGGTCAACCCTCAGGCTCTGTATCTGTGATCTCCATGACCAACCCATTTTCTTTTCTCATCATACATATCCTGGGTGATATCTCTTATGCTCAATGACTATCATTTGACAAAGCACCCTGAACTTAGAGCAACTTGTATGAGAAATAACAATTCTTTGTGGGGTGATTGTGGTGGTGGTGTTGGTGGTTTTTGAATGTTCTCACAAATTTGAAAATGAAATACACTAAAAAAGGATAACCAAGAGAATTAACATCTAACAGACAACATGTTGTTGTGCAAAAGACATTTGGGTATTAGAAGTAATTTCAACATTGTGCACAGAGACAGCAATATTATTTTATGAAGAGCTGTGAATGACATAACTGTTCTCAACAATACAATGATCCAAGACAATCCCAAAGGAATAAAAATGAAGCATATTACCCACCTCCATGAAAGAACTGATACTGATGGAACACAGATTGAAGTGTGCAATTTTTCATTTTCTTTCATTTTTTCATTTATTCAAGTTTTCTTGTGCAAAATTACTAATATACTAATCTTTTACAGAACCTTAAAAAAAAGAAGTGAGTTCAATGGCTCATTAGGCCACTTTATGAGAAGTGTGACTAGCCATGGATCATTTAACCACTTAGACCCTCAGTCTTCTAATTTAGAAATTTTTTTTGTTTTTTGTTGTGATTTAATTGGTGTAGGGATCTCCCGAGAGGAAGTTCCTTCACCTGTGCATTTTTGTACCTTTTCTTAGAGACTTGCCTCACTGAACTGACAGGTTAAGACTTCTCTGTAAAGTTATATTGATCTCAAGTGTCAGAAGAGAGACTTGAATATAGAATAAGAATTTTCATTCCATCTACCATTTGCAGTGGTTGTAGGGATCTAATGAAACTAAAGCATTCAAATCACTTTCTAAATTATTCTTATCATGAGATACTTTAATGACATATTTACTGCTAAAGACACACACAAAAAGAAAACATCTCCCTAAAAACTGGTAGTTGCTGATGTTGAACAAAGGAGCATGATTTACAACTTCCAGGGCAGCGCTAAGAAAGTGGAGGAAAGGCAGTGAGCTCATAAACTCATGACACAATCACTCCAAAACTCATCCAAATAATGCCATAGGACAATTTGTGGAGCAGCAAAACCCACAGAAGAATGTGCTGAAATCATCTTCCAACCAAGGGCAGCTTGGAAGGTTGGAAGGAGGGAGCTGCTGTGCTGAGACAGGAGTGGAGTTCAACCCCACAGTCATCCTGACACAGATCCAGTCCCAGGAAGGCCTCTCCAGAAAAAGAGATCCCTAGAGCCTCTGAATCAGCTGCAGCGCCAGTGTCATCTAGAACTAAGCTCACAGTCTGGTGAGAGGTCTGAGCCCTTGGCAGGGGGTCTATGCTGGTGCTGAGGCAGAGTTTGGGTTTTTCACCCCTGCTGGGAACCAGGAGGTAGGCTTGAGTTAGCAGTGGCCCAGGTTGGGGAGGGGCACAGACTTGTCAGAGCTGACAACCACAGGACACAAAGCTGGTTGATTAGCAAGTTGATCTGGGGTCATCTGCTGATCAGGGAACAGGCCAGGTGAGTGAAGAACCTGCTCCTCATTAAATTATACCACCTGGGACTTCTGAAGCTTGGGCAGCCTGGAAACAGTGCCCCACTTAAGGAGCTAAAAGTCAAGTAACAGAAAGTCAAGATTAGCAGACAGAGAAAGGTGAGGACCATAGAAAGTTTCTTTAGTGACAAGGAAGATTGAGGTGCACACTTAGAGGATGATGTCGATGTCAGGGCCCCTATATAGATCTAAAGCTTCCAAGAAAAATATGAATTAGTCTCAGGCCATAGAAACATTCAAAAAGGACTTTGAAGATAAAATTAGAGAGGTAGAGGAAAAAATGGAAAGAGAAATGAGGATGGTGCAGGAAAGACATGAGAAAAAAGTCAACAGCTTGAAAAGCCAAATTGGCCAATGGAAAAGGAGGTACAAAAGCTCTCTGATGAAAATAATTGCCTAAGAATTAGGATTAAACAAATGGAAACTAGTGACCTTATAAGAAACCAAGATATAATAAAGCAAATATAAATGAATAAAAAATAGAGGGCAATGTGAAATATCTCCTGGGAAAAACTGCTGACCTGGAAAATAGGTCCAGGAGAGATAATTTGAAAATTATTGGGCTACCTGAAAACCATGATCAAGGAAAGAGCTAAGCATCATCTTCCAAAAAATTGTCAGGGAAAATCACCCTGATATTCTAGAAGTAGAAGATGAAATAGAAATTGAAAGAATCCACCAATAACCTCCTGTAATAGATCCCAAAAGGAAAACTCCTAGGAATATTATAGCCAAATTCCAGAGCTCTCAGGTCAAAGAGAAAATATTGCAAGCTGCCAAAAAGAAAGAATTCAAGTACTGTGGAGCCTCAGTCAGGGTAGCACAAGATCTAGCAGCTTCTACATTCAAGGACCAGAAGGCATGGAATATGATATTTCAGAGGCAAAGGAATTAGGATTACAACCAAGAATCACCTACCCAGCAAAATTCATCGTAATCTTTCAGAGGAAAAATGGGACTTCAGTGAAAAAGAGGACTTTCAGATATTTGTGATGAAAAGACCTGAACTGAATGGCAAATTTGTCTTCAAATTCAAGACCCTAGAGAACCATAAAACCATAAAAAATTGGAGTTGGGGGCATGCAGTGGGTGACTGTCTTGTGTCTGAGGCTAGGTTTTGGCTGGGAACCCCCTGGGTCCAGGGTGTATGCTTTGTCTACTGTATTACCTAGCTGCCCCATGATGACATCTTTAGGGTTAAGTTGAGGGGTGAGAAGAATGCACTGGGGGAGTGAAAAGGGCAGAGGTAGCATGGGGTGAAATCCCATATGAAAAAAAAAGGAAAGGGTTTAAGGAGTAGGGAAAGAGATTGGGGAGGAGCAGGGCAGTAGATGAATTTTACACTCATCAGAATAGGCTCAAAAACCTTAAACTCATCAGAGTTGCCTCAAAGAGGGATTAACACCCCCCCCAATTGGGTGGAGTAAACTATCTAACCCTGCAGGAAAATAGGAGGGGAAGGGGATAAAGAGAAAGGGGCAAAAGAAGACAGGGCAGATTGGGTGAGGGGACAGACTGAAGCAAAACCCTTTTGAAGAAGGATAGGGTGAAAGAAGATAGATAATAGAATTAATATCATGGGGAAGAGAATAGGATGGAGGGAAACAATTAACAACAGTAATCATGAAAAAGAGAAAAGGGGTGGGAAATTGTACAAAAAATATTTATAGCAACTCTTTGTGGTGGCTAAGACTTGGGGATCAAGGGAATGTCCATTAATTGAGGAATGACTGAAGAAGCTATGGTATATGATTGTAGTGGAATGGTATTGTGCTATAGGAAACGACAAACAGGATGATACCAGAAAAACCTGGAAAGACTCACATGAACTGATGTATAGTGAAGTCAGCAGAATTGGGAGGACATTGTGAGTAGTGACAACAGTATCGTTCTATGAGCAATTATGAATGACTTAACTACTCTTAGCAGTACAATGATCTAAGACAATCCAAAGGGACTAATGATGAAGCATATTAATCTACCCCCATAGAAAGAACTGATAAAAAGAACACTTATGGATTGTACTTATATAACCTGGTTGATGTCTTGTGGAGGGGGGAAGAAAGGGAGGGAGGGAGAAAAATTTAGAACTCTAAATCTTATGAAAATGAATGTTGAAAACTACCCTCACATGGAACTGGAAAAAATAAATATTTGTTGAAAAAAAAGGAGCATGATTTGCCCTTAGAATAGGAAAGTCACAATTCCAAAGGTTTTGTCGATGGCTACCACATAGAGTTACTGGGGAGGTAATCATTTGGGGAGAGAAGATGTATTTTATCAAGTTGATGACATATTTATACTTTCATCTGTCCTACTTTGTCAAAAACACCAAAAAAATTGTCTTTTCTAAGCCTTAGTAGACTACTGATTCAAAGAGAGAAATAAAACCCACCCACAATTCCATAGATAGCCTCAGAATTTAGTTTTACAATAAAAACTGTTTGCATAATTAGACTTTTATATTCTAGAAGATCCAGTAAGCATGCAATCTTTTATTTCATTTTGCTCAGTAAAATCTATTCAGAAGATGACAAATGGCAACAAGAATGCACTATATATATATGTATATACATATATATGCATATATATATATATATACATATATATATAAAACATGTTAGCATATTGGGGTTTTTTGGGTGTTATTTTGCTTAACATTTGGTAGAATAGCAACTGATCACTAACCTGAAGTAAACATTCCTTTATTTGTTGCTAATGTAAGCAGTTTTTGTAATGGTGTCAGCAAATAAGAGAAAGAAATTAGAAGAAAAAGGGGGGGATTTCCTTTGAGACAAGTCATAGACTGAATATATTATAGATGTTTTGATTTAATTGTATAACTAAGATAAGCTGAAGAATATGATGATATAGGCATCCCCCACATAACATCAAATGATCTTTCAATCATCCTCTTTTTTTAAAGCAAGTTTACTGGGGCGGGTGGGGGGGGGATCAAAGTGGATAAATAATGGTTGTGCAATTAGCAATACTTCCCTTTTTACTGATTATTTTGTTATTAAAAAGATTTAGGATGTAATAAATTGAATCACTTCCCTTCTCCAAGTCTCAGTTTTCTAATCTGTAAAATGAAAGAATTAGACTAGATGACCTTTGAGGTTCCCGACAGCTCTAAATGCATAACCTTCAGACTTCAGTTATTTGCTGAGTAATAAATACATAGAATTGTGTTGCCAGTGAGGGTGACTAAAATGGGGTACTTGTTTAAGACAGTGTTTGAAGTGATTTGGCTAATTTGAGGAGGAGCTAATCCATATTTAAGGCAGGAGATTTGGATTGTAATAGGGTCATCGAAGGCTTAAATGGAAACTGATGTTAGGGATTTCCTATCTAAACCATTTCATTCTGTACTACTTGAGTACCAGGAAATGTTCAGGGAAGAATGTCTTATCTTATTTATTGTATTTGTTCCTGAGAAGGTGGTTATTAAAATATCTGGATATTTTGGACCTGAGATCTGCATATTTCCCTTCTATAATCTATCAGTTTTATATTTAACTTACTTCTGTTGAATGTCCTTGCTTTTGTTTGTCTCTTCAAAGGACAAGGTTATGTCATTTTTTGGGCAAGAGGTATAACTGCATGGTACCTGCTTAATGTTTAGGGATCCTTAAGCATGTAGCACATTGAATGGCACAGAATAATTGCTTAATAAGTCCCTTCCTTCCTTCCTTTCTTCCTTCCTTCCTCCTTCCCTCCCTTTCTTTCTTTCTTCCTTCCTTCCTCCCTTCCTCCCTCCCTTTCTTTCTTCCTTCTTTCCTTCCTTCCTTCCTCCCTCCCTTCCTTCCTTCCTTCCTTCCTTCCTTCCTTCCTTCCTTCCTTCCTTCCTTCCTTCCTTCCTTCCTTCCTTCCTTCCTTCTTTCCTTCCTTCCTTCCTTCCTTCCTTCCTTCCTTCCTTCCTTCCTTCCTTCCTTCCTTCCTTCCTTCCTTCCTTCCTTCCTTCCTTCCTTCTCATTTACAAAATTTAATTAGAATTAAATTTTCAAATAAAATCCAATGTTTATATTACCACAGAATGTGATATTCTAAATTAGAGGTTCTTGAACTTTTTTTCTGTCATGGATCCCTTTGGCCATCTGGAGATGTTTATGGATTCCTCAGGATTCTGTTTTTAAATGCACAAATTAAAACACATAATAATAATAGTAGTAGTAGGCTTCTACCAGTTGAGGACAACCATGGACCTTGAAGAGCCACAGACCAATATTACAAATATTAATATTATAAAGGAAACCAGTTATATTGAAATAAAGATGTTATTTTTTTCTCTTCAAGTCTATAGACCCCCAAAATCTGTTTGTGGATCCCTGCAAACAACCTCTGACCTAAATCCTAACCATTAGCCCACTGTTACTTTAAAAATACCTACTTTATACATTCTCTCCCCTGGACCAGACCTGTAATTTCAGATAGAGGGACCTCTGGATAAGTAAATCCCCTCTACTAATGCACAAAGACAGGGTACTTATGCTGCAACTTATAGTATAGATACGTGGGGCATAGTATACTTAAAGTATAGATAGATGCCTGGGGTATTGAGGAGTTAAGTGACTTACCTGGAATCACACAGCCCTTATGAATTGGAGGCAGAACCTGAACCCATGACTTCTTGACTTCAAGACTGACTCCTTATCCATTCCACCTCAAGTACTAAACATGAGACCAGCAGGCTGCATTACATCACAATACTCCTGAATCATTGGAATCAGATTAAAACGTAATTGGGAAATAATTAACAAAAAAAATTAAAAATGCAATGGAACATAGATAATGTGAATATGTGGTCTTCTAAGTCAATGTGCATCCTAATGCATGGTTCAGTGGCTTCCAATTTCTATTTGAGTTTTACTCCATTGCTCTATGTTGTTTTTCAGCAATTTTTCAGTTATGTCAAATTCTGTGTGACCCCATAATGGGGCTTTCTTTCTTTCTTTCTTTCTTTCTTTCTTTCTTTCTTTCTTTCTTTCTTTCTTTCTTTCTTTCTTTCTTTCTTTTCAGGGCAATGCGAGTTAAGTGACTTGCCCAGGGTCAAACAGCTAGTAAGTGTCAAGTGTCTGAGGTCGGATTTGAACTCAGGTCCTCCGGAATCCAGAGCCAGTGCTTTATCCACTATGCCACCTAGCTGCCCCCCCCCATATGGGGTTTTCTTGGCAAATATATTGGAGTAGTTTGTCATTTCCTTATCCAGTTCTGTTTACAGATGAGGAAACTGAGATTAAGAGGGTTAAATGATTTGCCCAGTGCCTCACATCTAGTAAGTGTCTGAGGCCACATTTGGACTCAGGAAGATGAATCTTCGTGATCCAGGCCTGGCACTCAATATACTATATACCACCTGGATGCCTCCACTGCACTATACCATTCATGTTTTCTTTTTGAAGGAATTTATGACATATTGGCATGAGCTGTCTGTATAGTCTACATATCTTTGACCTCTCTTTTTTCTTACCCCTGAACTACTTTACCCCCAATTTTTTGCTGACTCTTCCCAAATTCACTATAATTTATAATGATGTTGATTGTTAGTGTTTATATAGCCCTTTAAGGTTTTTAAAACACTTTACAAATATTACATTATTTGAGCCTCACAATAACCTTGTGAGATATGTACTATTATTATTATTATCATCATTTTACTGATGAGGAAA
The DNA here is from genome assembly GCF_019393635.1 of Dromiciops gliroides. Taxonomy (NCBI): domain Eukaryota; kingdom Metazoa; phylum Chordata; class Mammalia; order Microbiotheria; family Microbiotheriidae; genus Dromiciops; species Dromiciops gliroides. Next base: position 193,943,132 of record NC_057861.1, read on the forward strand.
CTGAGGCAGACAGAAGTTGTGCCTTGCCCAGGTCCTAGAACTAGTAAGTGTCTGAGACAGAATTTGAATGCAATCCTTCCTGATCCTAGGTCCAATGCTCAACCTGGCTGGCACATTTTGCAGTGAAGTCAGCACATATGAAAATATATGTTGGTTTTATTTGGAGAGACTTCTTGAACTCTTCATAGACTTTCTCCACCTCCCCATCCTGTGCAATAGCTGTTGGCATATAAGCAATCAACATCTTCATGGTGGTCTTGTTACAAATACGTTTCATGAGCTTTGCAATACAAGATGACCATATGTTCCATAAAAGGATGTTTCTTGTTGCCTTTGGACACATGATAAAACCCACTCTGCCAAGTCCTTTTTAGCTTCTCCAAGGAGGACCTGTGAGCCAGCCACTCACTTAGTTTCAACTTTCCCCATGGTCTGTTTTCATTTATAGCAAGAAGGTCAAGATTGATATAATTCAGTTCCTCTAGTATGTTTACTCACTGGTCATTAGACAAGGATCTCACATTTATAGTACCGGCTTTTAGGGTGAGTTTTTGTGTGTTTGTTCAATACCAAAAATTCCTTTTAAAGTAACTTACAATAATAGTAGCTTACATTTTTATAGCATTTTATGGTTTATAAAATGATTTTCTTACATTATCTCATTTGATCCTCGTAACATGAGGAGAAATAGAGAGAACAAGAAAGTAACACCTTTTCTCTAATAACAGCAGTGGTATCATTATATGTAGATTCTAATGTCACATTCCTCACGAAGGGGAAATGACATGAAAGAAAACAAATATGGGAAAAATAGCTGGATTAGGCAAAGTGTACAGAAGGGAAGTTCATGCTGGGGGACATTACGGTTTTGAAGTCTTAGAGGGATGGATCATGTCCAAAGGTTTCTGAAAGAAAGGGTAACAAATTCTCAGAAAAACCATAGCCTTTACTATTACAAAAAATGGTAATAAGTAATAGCTTCTATATAGTATCTCTGTGAGAATTATCTGTATGCTCTTTGAAGATATTGTTGCTTAATTCTATAGTAAGCTCCATTTTAATTGTTACACAATTGGGAGAAGGACCTATAGGGCCCAAGGTCCCACTGTGCTCATTGTTTGTTAAGGATTAAACAAAAAATCCATTCAATGGAACAAAGCCCTACCTTAAAGGCTTTCCTCCAACAAGGCATCTGTCAAACTCATACAAAAATTTTGGAAAGGCATAACAAAAGATAGTTTAGCCCAACAACCTTCTGATTGTTTTTTTTTTTTTTAATAAAGCACAAAATAGGGAGATACATACTCACCAAAGGTCTTTACTAATACTGTGGGGAATGCCCAGTTTATAGTCCAAATACATTGAGGATTCCTTATAGATGTTGAGTTCATTTAGTTCCTGCTGTTAGTAGATATCATTGTTCTTATCGCCTCAAGTCCTTGGATCATTACAAAGTCTCCTAAATAAGGTCTATAACCGCTCAAAAGAGTTTGGTCTAACTATCCACAGAGCAAAAAGCAAGCATGAGTCAGTCATCAGTCAAGAAACATTTATTAAGGGCTTTGTTGGGGGCCAGGCACTGTTCTAAGCACTGGGGATGCAAAGAAAAGGCTTAAACTTTGTCTTTGCCCTAAAGAAACTCACTTCCTAATGGTGAGACAACATGTAAATATGTACAAGATATTAACAAGGTAGATGAAAGGTAATTTCAGAGTGTATTGTCGGGGGGAGGGGGCTACAGAACACTGGGAAAAATCCACAGAAGGTGGGATTTGAGCTGTCTTAAAAGAAATCATGGAAGAAAAGAGATCAAGGTGAGGAAGAAAAGCATTCTAGGCTTGGGAGCCATTAATTTCAATGGCATGAAGGCTGGAAATGGCATGTTGTATATGAAAAACAGCAAGTAAATCTGTGTAGCTGGATTGTAAGGTGTGTGGAGGGGAGAAAAGTTCAAGAACAGGAAGGGTAAGAAGGGGAAATGTTGTGAAGGGCTTTAAATGCCAAAAAGAGGATTTTATAATGTGTTCTGTAGGTAACTGAGAATCACTGGATTTACCAGGCTTGTGTTTAGAGGGGAGATAACCAGGGAACAAACTGTATGTTCTCCCAGTACCTCTGCAATGTTAGAAGGACCTAGAAATTTGGGTAGAAGATTTAGGGGAGGGCATGTCAAGATTCACACTTAATGAGAAGGTGTGATATGCCCCATTTGAGGGAATACTTACATTGATGATGTTATAGATTTACTGAAGTATCTAAGCAGTATATAGTCATATTTTCTATATATGTGGATTGTAAGCTCTTTCAGAGTAGGAGTTGTTTATTTTCTAAATTTGTAACTCCAGCTACTGACATAGTGCCTGGTATGTGACTGGTACTTAACAAATAACTTGGTGATTGATTGATGCCTATATTGGTGTTTTGTAAAGTGTCAAATCGTATATGTGCATATCTATGTGTACATATATAAACACAGATAACATACATATGTTGGACCCACACATATGTATACATGCACATACAAATATGTATGTTACATATGTATGTGTATATAAACACATACACACATTGATACCTTTTGCCACTGAGTTCCATCTTCCCCAGTCCTCCCCAGATCTCCACTTAAGAGGGCCCAGGCCAACCATCCCCTCATTTCCCATCCTAATGCACTGCTTTGGATTTCTTCATTTTACCCACACCAGCTACCTTCCCCTTCCCTCCCTCCCCCTGACTGTTTAGCTCCCTTTTGTGTCTTGTATTCATCCTGTTAGATTGTAAGCTCTCTTAGTGTAGGCCCTGCCTTTCTTTCCTATATTTATATTTCTAGGACTTAGCACAGTCCCTAGCACATATTGTTTAGCTAATTTTGGTTATGTCCCATTGACTCTTCATGACCTGTTTTGGGGTTTTTCTTATCAAAGATACTGGAGTGGTCTGCCATTTCTTTCTCCAGTTCATTTTACAGATGAGGAAACTAAGGCAAACCAGGTGAAGTGACTTGCCCAGGATCTCAAGCTAGTAAATATCTGAGGGCTTGGCATAGAGTAGGCATTTAATAAATAATTATTGACTGACTGATATTTGTATTTTATGTGTATGTTTATATTACATTCATCCAGTGATTCATTATCATTTCCAGACACAATTTTGCAAAAGAAGGTCTTTAGAAATTAACAATGACCCTGAAGTGAAGATGAAAATAAGCTAATATTTAACCCCAGCCTTCTTCTTTACCCCTTTTTCTCTCACCCCACAATCTCTCTCTCTCGTTTTTAATATAAGAAATAAGAAAAAGAACCTCCATGCTTCTCCTAAACTTTTTTCTTAAGAAAGGAGCAGTACCAGCTTAAGTTTATAGTACAAAGAGCAGTATGACAACATGACCCCATCTTTCTCCTAGGAATAAAAAGGGTACATACTTACAAAAATATCTGAAAAACAAATTTTTTGTTAAATATCTGGATCTGATTATGTATATATCTACTGAATCTAAACCAACAAAAAGTATTGTGAAATAATTTCTGAGCAATGTTTTTAGTTTCCTCTATTATGTTGCCTTTCACTTAATTTCATTCACAATTATAATATATCCACTGTGTGAAAGATGTTGTTCTAGACATTGGAGATGCAAAGATTAAAACTGACATGATACCTGCCCTTAAAGATACTACATTCTACTAGAGGAGCACACACAGATAAATATTTTCCAAGGCAGACTGTCATAAGGGCAAAGGAGTGAATCAGACAAAGTGCCTCTAGATTTTAAGGGAAAAAATCCAAAACAAACCATAACACATTTCAGCTGTAGGAGATCAGGGCAGGTTTTAAAGAAAATGGGGCACCAGAGTGGATCCTAGAAGGCAGAGAAAGATTTTGAAAGCTGCAAATGGGAACAAGGAGAGGTTAGAACATTCCAAATGTGAGAGATAGCCCAGGAGTGGGATTGCATATCAAATTTAGTGAAATTCAAAATACTAATAGCTCTCTAATTAATCTCTCTCAGTCTCAGTTTCTTTATTTCTATAATGTGAAAAATAATAGCTCTTCCCTTATAGGATTGTTGTAAGGATGAAATGAGAAAATATATGTAAAGCACTTTGAAAACATTAAAGTGCTATGTGTGCCAGTTGCTACCATTACTACTGCTGCTGCTGCTACTACTGCTGCTGCCACTGTTGCTGCTGTTGCTGCACCTGCTTCTACTATTCTTCTTCTTACTGAAACCTGGCTTCCCCCTGATGATACAGTCTCCCTGACCACTCTTTCTAGTACTGACTGCACCTTCACTTATTCTGTTTGGCTAGCTGGTTGAGGTGGGGTAGTCAGAATAATTCTTGCTCCCCATTGCCATTTATAGGTTCTCCTTCCATCACTCAGTAACCTCTCTTCCTTTATATTCATATTTATCACTCAATCAAAATCCTTATAGTTGCTGTCTACAGACTCCTTAGTTATTCCCCTTCTTTCTTAAATGATTTTAAAATCTTTTTATCCTGCTTCAAACTCTTTGCTGATCTCTAATCTTACATCTCTAACTGCCTTTTGGTGATCTTTAACTGTATGTCCAGGAGACAGCTTAAATTCAATATGTTCAAAATAAAACTCTATCTTTCTCCCTAAACCCTTTCCCCCTTCTACCTTACCTATTATTATAGAACACTACATGCCTAATCCTTCTAGCTCCCAAAATAGGAATCATCCTGTATTCCTCATTATCTCTCAACCACCCCTATCCAATCTGTTGCCAAGACCTGTTGATTTTTCCCTTATAACTTTTCTCAGATATACCCCCTTCTCTCCTCTGATACTGCCACCACTCTAATGTAGGACCTTAACACCTCACACCACGAATACTGCAATAGCTTGATGATGGGTCTGTCTGCCTCAATTCTCTCCTACTCCAATCTGTCTTCCAATCAGTCACTAAAGTGATTTTCCTAAAGTCTAAGTCTGATCATGTTAACCTCCCCATTACCCCTATGCTATAAACAACAGTGCCTCCCAGTTTTCTACAGGATCAAATACAAAATGTTCTGTTTGACATTCAAAGCCCTTCAAAACCTAGCCTCCTCTTAACCTTTCCAGTCTTACTCCCCAATACCTACTCTTTAATCTAGTGATACTTTCTGGCTGTTCCACAACAACTTCCTCTCTCAGATCTGGGGCATTCTCTTTGGCTGTCCCCTGTTCCTGGAAGCCTCACCCTTCTTTGTTCTTCTTGATTCCAGTGCCTTCCCTCTGATAATTATCTCCTATTTATCCTGTACATAACTTTCTTTGTAAACATTTGTTGGAATGTTGTCTAGCCCATGGGATTGTGCACTACTTTGGGTCAGGGAGGGTTTTTTTGTCTTTTTTTGCCCTTTTTTTTGTATCCTCAGCACTTAGCACAATGCCTGGCACTGTAGTAGTCACTTACGTTGCTTAATTGAATACTACTGTGAAAACTACTACTATCACTACTATTCCTATTGCTGATACTACTACTTTTATTACACTATTACAACTACTGCTACTACCATCTCTGCTGCTACTTCTATTATTACTATAACAACTACTATTATTGCTACTACCACTATTGCTTCTACTATTGTTGCTACAACTACTATTACTACTACAACTGCTATTGTTACTGCCACTATTAATACTACTCCACCATTATAACTACTGCTATTATTACTGTGATTAATACTACTATTGATACTATTACTACTACTATTACCATTACTGTTTCTCTTAGTGCTACTAGTATTTGTATTACCACTCTTGGTACTATTATTAGTACTACCACAGATACTACTACTACTTCTACTATTATTACTACTATTATGAGTACTGTCACTACTATTGCTACTACTACTCCTATTACAACTATCACTACTACTGAAAATACACCAGCAAGATGCTCCCAACTTGGTTGTAATTAAACATTACTGGAAATCTTCAAGGAAATTTACTGTCCATTCAGGGAAATTTGCTTTCTTCTCTCCCCTCCCGCCTCCATCTGATTTCTGGTGGTCTCCAATTTTTATACAAACACATTTTCTCATCCTTATTTGATACTATAATAAGTCTGGTGATCTTTGATGTTTAAAGCAAAGGAAATACTTCTCCTAGTTATAACTGTTCATTTATAGCCATGGTTACTACCATCTTCATACCTATAAATGTTCTCTACAATCATATAGGATATATTTGGTGGTTTTGGTCAGAATCTGAAAGCACACACTTAAAATACTCTTGCTTCTTCAAAGACAGCTCTGCCTATCAGAGTTACAATCTCTTTCATCTGAGTTTTGTTTTGTAAAATGAACCACACAGACAAAATAGCTGTTCATATAATCTCTCTCAAGACTAAATTAAATTACTATTGCATGACTTCCCTGCCATAAAAAGTCATGTGATTTGTAGTCTTCCTTCTTATGTCCAAATACATTCTTTGGAGAAGGCTTGCCAAGTGAGCAGTGTTATCAGACACTGGAGCTAATCACAGAGTCAGGACCATATCAGTTTTTCTGTTATGGTTCCAAAAAGTGATGAGTATTTGAATCTTTGAAAAGCCATCTTTACTTTCTTCCAAGTTTCTTTTGCAAATATCAGAAAACAAAGGTTACTTTATACAATACCAAATTTGTTTACATTGGTTTTTTATTTCAAGTTTCTCCTGGAGTGATATATGGCTGCAAATTTTATAAATTTCACAATCTCTGAAGAAGCAAATTCTGGATGATCCAAAGGGTAATGGAGAGTCACATGGTGAATGCAAAAATTTTGATGATGATGATGATAATAATAACTGGCCTTTATTTGCTATTTTAAATTTTATAAAACACTTCACATACCTTATTTCATTTGAACCTTACAATCACCTGGTGAGGGAGATACTACAGGTATTATTATATTCATTTTATGGAGTACATCAAGTTACTTATTATAAGTTATTTGCCAGAAGTGTTATGAAAATGCCAGGCAATTACAGGTCAGAAAATTAGGTGGGATGGTAATGTAGCAAGAGTAAAGATAACAGCTCAAGTACTGAAAGAACACTCATGGACTGTTTAGAAGCACAGAGGAAGGGCTCCAATGTGTTAGGTAGGTCCTCGATGAAGGATTTATGGGGAGGCATGGACAAGAGCCTTAATAAGTGAGAAGGCATGGATGGGTTGTTTATTGGAAGGATAATAGAGCCTTTGGCTAATTAATAATAATGATTGATTGTGATGATGTCAATAATGATGACAGATAGCACTTATTCCCTAGTTCTTCTCCAACCTCTACTTTTGAATTTCTATACATTGTTCCTCATCATTCTTCAATAGTCTTCTCATCCTAAAAAATCCTTCCATCTCTGTGACCCTTTCCTTGGATTGTCATTTCTTCTAGCACAATATTCCAACATAATCATATACCACAACTTATTCAGCCATTCCTCAACTGATGGGCATCCCTTTGATTTCCCATTCTTATCGACCACAAAAAGAGCTGTAACAAGCATTTATTATGGACTTTCTATTTTCCAGGCACTGTGCTGGGTGCTAGAAATATAAAGAAAAAATGAAATAGTTTCTATATTTCTCATGACTATTCCCTAGTATTTTTCCTTTCACACAATTTAGTCTCCTAAGTAACAATAGATCAAATTATATGGTTGTTCATTAATTTAGTCAGCAAACATTTACTGACAACTAATTCCGAATTCCCAGTAAGCCAGTCTTTAGGAGGCAAGAGACTATGACTAATGTGCCACATTTCAACATGAAAAGGAAACTTCCTACATATTTGGTCAGATTTCTTGTTATTTATGAAAATTTAATCTTCAATATTTTTTGTATCTTCTCATTACTAATCCCTAGGTTCAAGTTCCAAGCTCTACCCAACTCTTTATTTATGAATAGCTCAATAATTGTCCAGAGGTATTGGTGGGTTCTGTTAAGTTCCAGCATCCTGGCTGGAACTACTAACCCTTTATTTTCCTTTGTCCATTAGAATAATGTGACAACTGAATAATCTCTTTGCAAGTAGAGATTATTTCATTAAATGTATTTGTATCCTCAGCATCACACACAATAGGTACCTAATAAATGCTTTTTAACTGCTCAATCATAGAAAGCATCTAAAGTAGGAGGGACAGAGCCAAGATGGTGGAAGGCTGTGACTCTCCCAGCTCTGGAAAACCTGTCCACATACCTCCATAAATAATCTGATAAAACATTCTTGGAGCAGCATAACCCATATAAGAACAGAGTGAGACTCTTTTCTAGCCAAAGATGGCTTAATTAGGTGACTGGAATCACTTGCTGCTCAGGCTAAGAGAGAAGCACAGTGCTCAGAGAAGGACTAGCCTTGAGCAGGACGCATCTCCAACCAAAGCTTCAGAATCTTCAGCTGCTTCTTCTGAAGCTCAGCTTGCAGGCTGGTGAGGGGGTCCTGCATTTGAGGGGAATAGCTGTGGTCTCTGCTGGAACTGGGGTGGGGAGCCTACACTCTGAACCAGAAAGCAAAGTTGAAGGACGGCCATCCAGTGGGAGAGGTGCACAGGCATGTCAAGCTTCCTACCATAGAGAATCATATTTCAATCAGACTTCTGTTTTCGGGTCAAAGAGAAAGAGGGCTATGGTTACTCGCAGGCCAGGCAGGCTGAGAAAAAGCTCAATCACTCCCTGGGCCAAGGTGTATCTCAAAACAGTGTGTCCTAGAAGCAATGCTACACTATAAGAAGGAGTTAAAAGCCAAGAAATAGGGGATCAAGATGACTAAGCAGAAAAATAGCAGACCATCAAAAGCTGCTTTGGGAGCAAGCTAGATCAGAATATACCTTCAGAAGAAGATAATAACAAAGTTAAAGCTCCTGCATCCAAAGCTTCCAAAAAAGTATGAATTGTTCTCAGGCCTTGGAAGCACTCAAAAGGGACTTTGAAGAGGAAGTATGAGAGATATAAGGATGATTTAGAGAGGTGGAGGAAAGAATGGAAAGAGAAATGTGAGTGATGCAGGAGAGTCATGAGAAAAAAAGTCAACAGCTTGAAAAGCCAAATGGAAAAGGAGATTTAAAAGCTCTCTGAAGAAAATAATTGCCTAAGAATTAGGATTGAACAAACAGAAGCTAGTGACTTTATGAGAAGCCAAGACACAGTAAAGCAAATCCAAATGAATAAAAAAATAGAGGGCAATATGAAATATTTCCTTGGATAAACAGCTGACCTGGAAATAGATCCAGGAAAAATAATTCAAAAATCATTGGACTACCTGAAAACCAGGACCAAAATAGAAGCTTAGACACCATCTTCCAAGATATTGTCTGGGAAAATTGCTCTGATATTCTAGAAGCAGAAGGTAAAATAGAAATTGAAAGAATACATAGATCACCTCCTGAGAGAGATCCCAAAAGGAAAACTTCCAGGAATATTATAGCCAAATTCTAGAGATCCCAGGTCAAGGAGAAAATATTGCAAGCAGCCAAAAAGAAGGAATTCAAATACTGTGGAGCCACAGTCAGGATAACACAAAATCTAGCAGTTTCTATATTAAAGGACAGGAGGGAATGGAATGTGATATTCCAGAGGGCAAAGGAACTGTGACTAAAATCACCCAGTAAAACTGGGTATAAACTTTCAGGGGGAAAAATGGGACTTCAATGAAAAAGAGGACTTTCAAGCATTTGTGATGAAAAGACCTGAAATGAATAGAAAATTTGACTTTCAAATACAAGACCCTAGAGAAGCATAAAAAGGTAAACAGGAAAAAGAAATCATGAGGGACATTAAAAGATAAACTGTTTACATTTTTACATGAGAAGATAATACTTCAAACTCATAAGAACTTTCTCAGTATTAGGGCAGCTGAAAGGAATATACTTAGATAGAGGGCACAGGTGTGAATTGAATATGAAGGGATGATATATGTAAAGCATTTACCCTTGTTTTTTTTAGGGCAGGCAGGATGGGGTGGCTTAAGTCTGGGGCTGGATTTGGTCTTGGGGCCTCCTGGGTCCAGAGCTGGTGCTTTGTCCATTGTGTCACCTAGCTGACCCATGATGACATCTTCAAAATAAAGTTAAAGGGTAAGAGAAATGCACTGGAAAAAAGGGAAAGGGAAAGGGAAAGGTGGAAGGGTGTAAAGTAACTCAAAAGAAACAAGAAAAAGCTTATGGAGTGGAGGGGAAAATGGGGAAGGAGTGGAGGAGTGAGTGAGTCTTACTTTCATCAGAATTGGCTCAAACACAGAATAACATAAACATTTAAGTGGGTATAGTAATATGTTTTGCCCTGACAGAAAGTGGGAGGGGAAGGGGAAAAGGAGAGGAAAAGGTGAAGGAAGGGAGAGCAGATTGGGGGAGGGGGCAGTAAAAAGCAAAACAATTTTGAGGAGGGATAGGGTGAAAGAAGATAAAAAATAGAGTAAATATCAAGGGGAGGAAATGGGATGAAGGGTAATACAGTTAGAAATAGGAACTGTGAAAGAAATGATGAGCAGAAGGCTATCAGAAAGATGTATGAAAAATGCGAACCATCAACAGAGAAAGAACTGATGGTATTTGAATATAGCTTGAAGTATAATTTTATTTGTTAGTTCCTCTTGCTAAAGTTATTCTGTCTATTTTCTTTCACAACTTGAGTAAGGTGAAGATGCTTGGCATAATTGCACATTTATGACTTATACTGAATTGCTTGATTCCATAGGGAGGGTTGAGGAGGGAGGGAGGAAGAAAATTCAGAACACAAATTTTTTTTTAATTAATGTGAAGAAAGGATGAGCAGGTGGATTTCAGAGAAATCTGGAAGGACTTACATGAACTGATGCTGAGTGAGATGAGCAGAACCAGAACATTATACACAGTATCAACAACATTTTGTGTTGATCAACTGTGATAGACTCTACTCTTCTCAGCAGTACAATGGTCCAAGATAATTCCAAAGGACTCATGATGGAAAATGCTCTCTAAATAAAAAAAAAAACCCAAAACAAAAATCCCAACAACTGTGGAAACTAGATGCAGATTGAACCATATTATTTCTACTTTTTTGGTTTTCCTTTTCTGAGGTTTTTCCCTTTTGCTCTGATTCTTCTTTCACAGCATGATTAATGCAGATATATGTTTAATGTGATTGTACATTATATAACCTATATCAGATTGCTTGCTGTCTTGGGGAGGGGGGAGGGAGGGGAGGGAGGGAGAAAGATTTGAAACTAGAAATCTTATAGAAACAAATGTTGAAAATTGTCTCTACTATATTAAAGTAGTAAAAACAACAACAACAACAACAAAACAACAAAACAAAACAAACCCCCCCCCCAAATCAAAGCACTTAAATTAGCCCAACCTCTAGAAGCCCATATTAAACCATGGAAGATTAAACCAGAAACTGATGTACAATAAGGAAGTTGTGTAATAAATGAGACAAACCCCAATCTTCCCTGTCATTTGTGATGCAATAAAAATGGGCATTCCCCTTTTAAGTGGAACTTCCCAAAGTGCTATAATTGCTATGTTCAAAGGTAGTTAGAACTTTATTATTACTGTAAATAGATTATTTCCTTTTCTTGGCCCATCATTTCATCTATTTACTCATTAATAGTTTTCTATGTTCTTGATTGTAGTTAGTGACTCTATTAGTCAATCAGTGACAAGAGACTACTATGTACCAACTATTGTGCTAAGTGTTGGAGATACAAATACAAGTAAAAGGAAAAAAAGTCCCTGCCCTCAAGGAACATAAAATCTAATGGAGGAAGACAACACACAAAAGGAAACTAAAAATCTGTGGGTGGAGACTGCAGGATCCAGTTTGGGGGCATGATGGAGAAGTTCATAGAACTCGAAAAGCAATCCAGGTGGTTGGAAATGAGGGGTGACTATCCCTTTTTTATTTTTTATTTATTTTTCTGTTATATGTAAAGATAGTTCTCAACTTTTGTTTATACAAGCTTTCCAATTTCAGATTTTTCTCCCTCCCTCCCCCCTCCCCTAGACAACAGGTAATCTGATATAGGTTATATATATATATATATATATAATAACATTAATCCTATTTCTGAATTAGTCATGTTATAAGAGGAAAATCAGAGCAATGATGAAAAACCTCAAAATAGAAAAAACAACAGCACCAAAAACAAAAGAAATAGTATGGTTCATTGAGCATCTATACTCCACAGTTCTTTTTTTTTCCTTGGATTTGGAGATACTCTTCTACCATGAGTTCCCTGGAACTCTTCTGTACCATTGCATTGGTGAGAAGAATACAGTCCATGACAGTAGATCAACACTCAATGTTGATGATACTGTGTACAATGTTCTTCTGGTTGTGCTCATCTCACTCATCATCAGCCCACACAAGACCCTCCAGTTTTCTCTGAACTCCTCCTGCTCATTGTTTCTTACAGCACAATAGTATTCCATTGTATTCATATACCACAACTTGTCCAGCCATTCCCCAATTGATGGGCATCCCCTCAACTTCCAATTCCTTGCCACCACATAAAGAGCAGCTATAAATATTTTTGTACATGTGGGTCCCTTTCCCCTTTCCGTGATTTCTTTGGGAAAAAGACCCAAAAGTGGTATTGCTGGGTCAAAGGGTATGGACAGCTTTATCGCCCTTTGGGCATAATTCCAAATTGCTCTCCAGAATGGTTGGATCAGTTCACAGCTCCACCAACAATGCATTAGTGTTCCAATTTTCCCACAGCTTCTCCAATATTTGTTATTTTCCTTTTTTGTCATTTTAGCCAATTGGATAGGTGTCAGGTGGTACCTCAGAGTTGTTTTAAGTTACATCTCTCTAATCATTAGAGATTTAGAGCATTTTTTCATATGGGAATAGATAGCTTTGGTTTCTTCATCAGAAAACTGCCTGTTCATATCCTTTGACCATTTCTCAATAGGGGAATGACTTGGATTCTTATAAATTTGATTTAGTTCCCTATATATTTTAGAGATGAGCCCTTTATCGGAAGTACTGACCACAAAAATTTTTTCCCAGCTTTCTGCCTCCCTTCTAATTTTGGATGCATTGCTTCTGTTTGTACAAAATTTTTTTAATTTAATGTAATCAAAATCATCCATTTTGTATTTTATTATATACTCTATCTCTTGTTTGGTCATAAACTGTTTTCCTTTCCAAAGATCTGATAGGTAGACTATTCCTTTCTCTCCTAATTTACCTATGGTATCACCTCTTATGTCTAAATCGTGTATCCATTTTGACCTTATTTTAGTATAAGGTGTAAGATATTGGTCTATGCCTAATTTCTGCCATACTATCTTCCAGTTTTCCCAGCAGTTTTTGTCAAATACTGAGTTCCTATCCCAGAAGCTGGAGTCTTTGGGTTTATCAAACACTACATTACTAGTGTCATTTACTACTGCATTTCCTGAGCCTAGCCTATTCCATTGATCTACCACTCTTTTTTTTAGCCAGTACCAGATGTTTTTGATGACTGCTGCTTTACAGTAAAACTCCAGGTTTGGTACCGCTAACCCGCCTTCCTTTGAATTTTTTTTCATTATTTCCCTGGATATTCTTGATTTTTTGTTTTTCCAGATGAATTTTGTTATTATTCTTTCTAGCTCTATCAAATAATTTTTAGGTAGTCTGATTGGTATGGCACTGAATAAGTAAATTAATTTAGGCAGTATTGTAATTTTTACTATATTAGCTCTGCCTATCCATAAGCAATTGATATCTTTCCAATTATTTAGATCTGATTTGATTTGTGTGAAGAGTGTTTGGTAGTTGTGTTCATAGAGTTCCTGGGTTTGTCTTGGCAAGTACACTCCCAAGTATTTTATATTATCTACTGTTACTTTAAATGGAATTTCTCTTTCTATCTCTTGCTGCTGGACTTTGTTGGTCTTTTATAGAGATGCTGATGATTTATGTGGATTTATTTTATATCCTGCTACTGTGCTAAAGTTGTTAATTGTTTCAAGTAATTTTTGAGTTGATTCTCTAGGATTCTTTAAGTATACCATAATATCATCTGCAAAGAGTGATAGTTTTGTTTCCTCCTTGCCTATTCTAATTCCTTTAATTCCTTTCTCTTCTCTGATTGCTAAAGCTAACATTTCTAGGACGATATTAAATAATAGGGGTGATAATGGACATCCCTGTTTCACCCTTGATCTTACTGGGAAGGCCTCTAATTTATCTCTATTGCATATAATACTTGCTGATGGCTTTAGGTAGATACTGTTTATTATTTTAAGGAAAACTCCACCTATTCCTAAACTCTCCAGTGTTTTTATTAGGAATGGGTGCTATATTTTGTCAAAAGCTTTCTCTGCATCTATTGAGATAATCATATGATTTTGGTTGGTTTTCTTATTGATGTGGTTGATTATGTTAACAGTTTTCCTAATGTTGAACCAGCCCTGCATTCCTGGTATAAATCCCACCTGGTCATAGCGTATTATCCTGGTGATCACTTGCTGTAATCTCCTTGCTAATATATTATTTAAGATTTTAGCATCAATATTCATTAGGGAAATTGGTCTATAATTTTCTTTCTCTGTTTTTGCTTTGCCTGGTTTTGATATCACCACCATATTTGTGTCATAAAATGAATTTGGTAGAACTCCTTCTTCACCTATTTTTCCAAATAATTTGTATAATATTGGAATTAATTGTTCTTTAAATGTTTGGTAAAATTCACCCGTAAATGCATCTGGCCCTGGGGATTTTTTCTTAGGGAGTTCATTAATGGCTTGTTCAATTTCTTTTTCTAATATGGGTTTATTTAAGGATTTTATTTCCTCTTCAGTTAACCTGGGCAGTTTGTATTTTTGCAAATATTCACCCATTTCATTTAGATTGTCAAATTTATTGGCATACAGTTGGGCAAAATAATTCCTAATTATTGATTTAATTTCTAGTTCATTGGTGGTAACATCACCCTTTTCATTTTTGATACTGATGATTTGGTTTTCTTCTTTCTTTTTTAAAATCAAATTAACCAATATTTTATCTATTTTATTGGTTTTTTCATAAAACCAGCTCTTGGTTTTATTGATTAATTCTATAGTTTTTTTGCTTTTAATCTTATTAATTTCTCCTTTAATTTTCAGGATCTCTAGTTTAGTATCTAATTGGGGATTTCTAATTTGTTCTTTTTCTAGCTTTTTAAGTTGCATGCCCAATTCATTAATCTCCTCTTTCTCTTTTTTATTCATGTAAGCATTTAGAGCTCTAAATTTTCCCCTAAGCACTGCTTTGGCTGCATCCCATAGATTTTGATATGTTGTCTCATTATTGTCATTCTCTTGGGTATAGTTATTGATTGTTTCTATGATTTGTTGTTTGGTCCATTCATTCTTTAGAATGATATTATTTAGTTTCCAATTGATTTTCATTCTACTTTTCCCTGGCTGTTTCTTACATGTAATTTTTATTGCATCATGATCTGAGAAGGATGCATTTACTATTTCTGCCTTTCTACATTTGACTATGATGTTTTTGTGCCCTAATACATGGTCAATTTTTGAAAATGTGCCATGTACTGCTGAGAAGAAGGTATATTCTTTTCTATCCTTATTCAATTTTCTCCAGACATCTATCATGTCTAACTTTTCTAGTAATCTATTCACCTCTTTCTTATTTATTTTTCAGCTAGATTTATCTAATTCTGAGAGGGGGAGATTCAGATCCCCCACTAGTATAGTATTACTGTCTAATTCCTCTTGTAATTCATTTAACTTCTCCTCTAAGAACTTGGATGCTATACCACTTGGTGCATACATATTTAATATTGATATTACTTCATTATCTATAGTACCTTTTAGCAAGATGTAATTTCCTTCCTTATCTCTTTAAATGAGATCTATTTTTGCCTGCGCTTTGTCTGAGACAAGGATTGCTACCCCTGCTTTTTTTACTTTAGCTGAAGCATAATATATTCTGCTCCAGCCTTTTACCTTTACTCTGTGTGTATCTCTCTGCTTCAAATGTGTTTCTTGTAAACAGCATATTGTAGGATTCTGGTTTTTAATCCACTCTGCAATTTGCTTTCGCTTTATAGCAGAGTTCATCCCATTCACATTCACAGTTATTATTATTGACTGTCTATTCCCCTCCATTTTATTTACCCCCTTCGTACTTTTCCCCCTTCCTTCACCCTATTCCTCCTCACCGATGTTTTACTTCTTACCCCTGCCTCCCCCAATCTGCCCTCCCTTTTTGTCACCCCCTTTCTTTTCTTTACCCTTTTCTCCCTTGCTTTTGTCCTCCCTTCTATCAGTCCCCCCCTTTCCCTTCCCCTTTTGCTTCCCTAAAGAATGAGCTAAGTTTCTTTATCCCATTGAATGTATATGTTATTCCCTCTTTGAATCAAATCTAATGAGATTAGGGTTGAAACAATGTTCACCCCTCCTTTCTTTCCCTCTATTGTAATAGGTTTTTTTTTTCACCTCTTATCCACTGTGCCACCTAGCTGCCCCCTTGCTTATGTAATCTTATAGATGATAGTTATCTTGTTTTTGTTTTATCCCCATGGTAGAGTATAAGCTCAGAATTTTGTGTGCAGTAGGTACTGAATAAATGGGGATTTTTTTTTTTTTGGATAAAGACAGGTATTTGAGGTAGTAAGATACAAATAGTGGGTTGATCTTCAAAGAATTTATGACATTTCATGAGGGTTGAGGGAGATAATTAAATGATTATCTCGCATCATTTGATATGTTGCTTGATTAATGATTGAAATCAGTAAGATAAGCTATTGTGTACTGACTATGTGCAAGGCACATGATTTGGACAATTCAGGTAGTCCTTTCATCAGTACAGATATCAATCATCCCATTACTACTCTTTATTCTGTTTGAATCTTGTTCATATCTTTCCATAAATCTTTCCTAGAGGACCTATCCAATGCCCTGAAAATCTCCTTGTTGAGAAAAACAAAACAAAACAAAACTATTAGCACTTCAGCTATTATCTTTTGCTAGTGATGTGACCAACCCTTCTCTTTTTCCAGTCACACATTACTGATTATGTCTTTTCCATTATTTCACACAGAGATCAAAGACTCAATCAATAAATTTTTGTTAAGTACCTACTATGTGCCAGGCACTGTTAAGTGCTAGAGACACAGAGAAAGGCCAAAAGACATTCCTTGCCATTGGTGATCTCACAATCTAATGAGTGAGACAACATGTAAAGCACTTTGCAAATATCTCATTTCTTTCTCACAAAACCTTGGGTTGTAGGTGCTATTTTTACCCCCATTTTACATATGAAAAAATCTCAAGCAGACAGAGGTTATAACTTACCGAGGGTCACAACAACCCTGGGGGGTAGGTGATATTATTAACTCTGTTTCAGATAGAGAAACTGAGACAAATAGAAGTTAAAGGACTTGCTATTAAGTGTCTGAGGCCACATTTAAACTCAAGTCTTCTTGACTACAGGTACAGTACAGTATCCACTATGCCACCCAACTGAGAAGGGTTTTAAAAATATGTTGTAATGACTGCATCAGTTAGGGAGGTGTGAAATGATTGCCCTGTTTCACTGAGGGGCCAGGTGAGATTATATAACAATTTTTTAGTGTACTCTTTCAGAACAGTTTTATGATTTTATCTAGCTCTGTTTTGCAGCAGGTGAATAGGAACAAGGGCAGGGCAAAAACAGCAATAGGATAAAAAACAAAAAAACAAAAACAAGTTACGCAAGAGAAGGGTCAGAGTAGAGTTGACCTGGTTTACCAAGAAGTGTGAGGAAGGGAGGAGATTGTAACCAGGGTGGGGGTAATGGCCTAGGAAAGAACTAAGGATTAGAAGGATTGGAGTTCATGGGAAGGATACAGAACAGAATAGAGGTCATAAGGCAAAGGCAAAAATGAAATGATAAAAGATGATGACCAGATAAAGGAATTTCTTAGTTAATGAATGGACATGGAACATTCATGAGTGATGGCAAGATGAAAGGTATTACTACATTCTGTCATCTTACGTATTATCCTTTCTTATTCCTTCCTTCTTTTTACACTTACTGAGACTTGGCTCCCTCCCCACAATATGGCATCCCTAACCACTCTTTCTAGCACACGTTGCACTTTCCTTTATAAACCTCTGATGCACTGGTGATAGCAAGGGGAGTCTGACTACACTTTGCTCACCATTATGTCTTCCAGTATATCCTTCAACTACCATCATTCAGTAATCTCTTCTCTTTTGAGGTTCATTCGATTCTTATTTATCATCCAATCAAGCTTCTTGTAGCTGTTCTACAACTTCAAAGACATTCTTCTACATTCCTCAGTGAATTCAGTGCCTGATTTAGTCTTTTACTCTTCTCCAAATCCTACCCTCATACTGGGAGATTTTCAAATATAAACACCCTAATTTCCTAGTTCCTAAATTTACTCATTTCCTATGACCTACTCATCTAACTCCATGGCTAATACAGTGGTATGTAGCTCTACTATGTGGGTAAGGAAACTCATTACTAGAGAAAGGGATATGCAAGTAACGTGGAGTTGTAGGAGGTGGGGGTGAAGGAGAACAGAAGAAATGATCAATCTAGGCAAGACACTCCTTCCAGGACTAATTAGTTTTCCTGACTCCAAGCCCATCAAACCATGCACAAAGCACTGTTGTCTCTGATGGGTATACACTCTCTCTGAATTCTTTTAGCACTTATTTCCTGCCTTTAATATCTGACATAACCTCCTTGAATGCAGGTACTATTTCCTTTTGTCTTTATAGCCTCAGTGCCTAGCACAATTCCTGGCACATAGTAGGTACTTACTCAGTGTTTGTTAAATTTAATCAAATTGTTTGAGGTATCTAGCACAAAGAAATATCCAGGCTATCTGATATTCTCAGTAGGGTACTATAGAAGACAGCTCATCTACTACCAGATCACAAAACACTTCTCTTTTCTGCATAATTGATACATTTTTTAAAAATTAAGAAATATTCTATATTCCACGTAGGTATTCTATATAGGTAATATACCTATCCAAAATATTCAATATAGATAATATCCATAACCCTCAGGCCACACAAGGTTGCAGGAGTAAACACCTGTTATTAATATTTTATCAGTTTGAAGACTTCATCATCTCATTTTATTTAATCCAATTCAGCCTAACAATCATTTATAAAACCATTACTGTGTGTGAGGTACTGAGGATACAAAGTTCTTTTTTTTTTCTTTTTGGTGAGGCAATTGGGGTTAAGTGACTTGCCCAGGGTCACACAGCTAGTAAGTGTCAAGTGGATTTGACCTCAGGTCCTCCTAACTCCAGGGCTGGTGCTCTATCCACTGCACCACCTAGCTGCCCACTGAGGATACAAAGTTAAAGGAAAAATGGCTTCTGACCTCAAGGAGTCTACATAAAAAGATAATTTGACTTCTCTGTTCTTTTAGATTCACTCTCTCCTCTGTTGTCCCTTGTCCTTCCCTCTCTGCCCCTTTCTTCCCCTCTCTTCCCCTCTCTTCTCATCTCTACAGATAAGAAACCTTTTGATTTATTTCCTTTATACCCACTCTCAAGAAGAACTGATATGAAAGTTTTTTTCTGATTTTAAATAGTATGTACTACATTGTATGATTTATTAAAAAATCAAGGTTAATATAGAAAGATTTTATGACTACTGCCCCCCTAGGACCTTTATGGAAATCAGATCTCTTTCTCATAGAATTTCTGGTGAGCAAAAACATGTTAAGTAAATTGAAATAAATAAATAAATCTCAAAAAGGAAGTCACAAACATTTTTGCAAATAGCAAATATGTGAGCTATTGTACCCAGAGGGCACAGAATTAACTTGCACAATGATAATTTATATTTTATGTGAGTTTTATTTTTATACACCTGCTTTTCTTTGCAATTCATGAAAAACATATTGATATCAAGCCAATTGTGCTGTCACAGAATTCATAATCTTAACTGGGAGACTTCACATCAATATGACACATCTCTTTTATGCCATCTCAAGTAATTTAAAAAAATACAGGTTCTAAACAGCTAATAAAATTTCCCTATTTTTCATTCAGATAAAATTTCCTTCTCCCATCAGGGATTTATGTTACTGCTGCTAAATTCAAAGACAATGCTATAGTTGTTGGGAAAGGATCACTTTCATGGATGACCAGTGGAGAGTTACTTCTATGATTTTCTTCTGAGTTAATTACATTGAAATTTTCCTTTTTATATCATAGATTTCCCTGTATTTTAACCTATAGGGCCATTTTTTTTCCTTTTTAAAGGAAAACCAAGATCACGGTTAGATGAATTTAGTAAGTTATTGTTAGAGTTTGCTAATCTGTGATTTATGCCCTTCATATGACTTATCTGGAATTCACTGAGCATCTAAAAGTATCATCAACAAAGTTAAACTCCAGTTGAATAGCCACTATTTCTGCTGCCACCAGCTATATATAGTGCTTGCCCATAGAATGAAAAATGTAGGACAAGTGGAGTTTGTTATTTCTTCCCTTTCTTTTGTAATTGGACTGGCTTGTCATTGTAGTATCTAAAGGAAATGCACATAGCACAGCGTACTTAAATAAAGAATGCTTCCTCTTCCTCCTCCTCCTCCTCCACCACCACGTTCTTCTTCTTCTTCTGCCTTCTAGTTTCCTATTATGTTCAGTTGCAGAGGACATGTTTGGCAGCAAGAGATAGGAATCTCATTGGACTCTCAAGGAATTGCATCCTATATTTAAAAGTTCTGGAATAAAGGAGGTTTTAAAGTATCTTCTAACTAGACATTGGTCTGACTGTGCACAAGGAACAAATTTGGAAATGACTCTCCTACCCTTAACAGTCATTTTATCTATTTTTTTAAAGTTAGTTTCATTTGTTATTATTCGATGCTTCCTACATTTAGCACTTTTTCAATCTCTTCTTTGAAGTAAGTGTTAATAATGCATTGGCATAATGCTTCTCAGTAGTTTGCACACCTATAGATTCTCTCATTTCTCTATCAATTCTTTCCAGTAAAACTCTGTCTGACCCCATTTCCTTTCTGCTTCAAGATCCTCAGAATATCTATTTCTGAGATAGCACCTTCTTTTAATGTAAGTTCCTCAGGGTAATTAACTAAATTTCTTATACAATGGCTCTGATTCTTTCAGAGAGATGTGCAGGCCCTGTTCATACTTGATTTTTATTCACATTAAGCCAAACAATGTTGTTACCCAAGAAAAGCAAATTCTTTTAAGTGGGGTGGAATAATTAGTGGAGCCCATCCTTACATTTATCTCATTCTTTTTAGTTTCCATTTTTATATGAGTTTTTAATACATTTAATTTTAGTATAGTATTACAGATATATATACATATAATTTATAAATAAGCAAATATGTATATTTTGGAAAGCATACTCAAGCATTTTTATTGATAGGGTACATGGATCAAAGGAGTTTAGAGACAAATGCTACAGAGAATAACTACAATAAACAAGAATAGCAATGGTGACATTTTGTTGTTCATCTTTCATTTCAAAGAGGACCAATGATATCAGGAGGGTGATGTCTTGACTTGTATGTGAATTGGATTTATATGAGGGAGGGTTGTGCAAAGTCTCACTTTCTTTTCTAGAGTCATTGAAGTCCAGTGGCAAGACAAAATTTAAGATGACTGTCAATGGCCTAGGATGTAGTGGATAACCTTGGCATCTTTAATATATGACCAAGCTCTAAAATGCTCCACAGTACCTGCTTCAGTCACCTTCATGACTATTAGAACAAATGATTCTCATCCACCCATTCTACTGGAAGGCCTTTACATGCTTGTGGTAGATATCTCCCTAACTCAGAAATAGAGTGAATGCTTTTTGGAGCCACATGTGAGACTTGGGTGAAAGTTAGACACCAAAGATGAATGAGTGGCCCTTTAAAGGGCTTGGCAAGTCCTCACACAAAAAAGTACTAGTCCTTTCTGAATACCCCATACAGTGACACATAAAGATATTTAAAAGGAGATAAAATTCAAGAAAATAGTGGCGAGGTGGCACAGTGAAGTCAGGAAGACCTAACTTCAAACCCAGCCTCAGACACTTATTAACTATGTGACCATGGGCAAGAACCTTAACTTCTATTTGTCTGTTTCCCTGTCAATAAAATGTGGAGAATAATAGTACCTATATCCCCAGTTGTGAGTATCAAATGAGATATTAATTATAAAGTACTTAGCATAGTCCCTGGTACATTAAGTACTATACAAATGTTAGCTATTATTAAAATTATTATTATTATTTTTAATTAAACACATGGTCTCAGATGTGTGTGCGTGTGTATATATATATATATATATACATACATACATATGAATGTACTAGTGTAGCTAATAAGAAGTTGAACTAGAGTTAAATTTCACCTCAAAGGCATCAAAAATATCAAAGAGACTTAATTGGATGAACAATGTGAACAGAATATGACTTAGGAAAGGGATTCCTTATTCAAAAGCAATAGGTTAGGCAAAAAGGGAGGGAAGAGTAAAATGTTATGTTAAGAATATCTACTCTTAGGAGGTAATACAGAAATGGGGAATTGGGGGTGGAGGGAATATGATAGAGAATATTTTGGTGAAGATTGGTCAGAGGAGAAACAGAAGCAATATTGTCACTGAAACACACTACAGACCATCAGGACAGAAAGAGAAAATAAATGAGTATCTGGCAGAGAAGAATGATATGATATTAATAGGTGATTTTAATTATCCTGACATCTTCTAGAACCTTCTTTATGACAAAAGCTGAGCAACTGACACTCTCTTGACTTATCTTGACAGTTATTGAATATCTTCTATTTTGGTTCTGATTCATATTAAAAGAAGGAATTAATTTTGAGGTGGAAATCATATGAACCTTGGGAGAAAGTGACCACTCCATTTTAGAATTCATAATGGAAAAGAAAAGTCGAAAAAGTCTGACATGTATCCTAGATTATGGGAAATAGATTTCAGAGTGAGCAGAAGGATGGTAATATCACATTCTAGAGGGCAAGTCACCTCAGGAAAGTTGTGAAGATCTCAAGAATGAAATTCTAAAAACGCAAGATGAAAAATGTCTGATAATGAGAGGAAGAAAAAGTCTATGAAGAAACTGATATAGATGCACTGGTAACTTACTATTCAACCTGTTTTTGTTTGTTTGTTTTGTTTTCTTTGTTTTGTTTTTGTGGGACAATGAGGGTCAAGTGACTTGCCCAGGATTACACAGCTAATAAGTGTCAAGTGTCTGAGGCTGGATCCGAACTCAGGTCCTCCTGAATCCAGGGCTGGTGCTTTATCCACTGCACCACCTAGCTGCCCCAACAACCTGTTCTTTTTAAAAGACATGTACAAAATATGGAAGCAACAGCATATAATGGATGGTGGAGGTGGAAAAAGAAAAAAAGTATCAGGAATCCTAAGACTCTCCGGATATTCAAAAGGTAGTAAGGTTCCCAAGGAAAGCCAAGGACAACAAGAAGAGTTTTTATAGATAATCTAAGGGAAAGGGGAGGGTTAATGACTTCAACCCAGGGTGGATGGGATCATGATAACTGAGGGTGGAAATAAGGAAAAGCTTTCAGTTGTTATTTTTCTTCTACTTCCCCTTCCAAGGAGAATTACCTAAGGACAGAATGAAAATAGATGGTAGAGAGGTTATACCAAAAATAAGTAAATAGTAAGAGAGAACCTAGCTTTTATGATGAGGTCTAGTTATTTGGCCCAAACGGAACACATCCTTGAGTACTGAAAGAACTGTCAGATATGATTTCTTGCCAGTGCTTTTCGAAATGGGAGAAGGATCACAAGATTTGAAAATGGATAATGTATCAATTTTGAAAAAAAAGAATTAGAATGTACTCTGTGAAATATAGGCTAGTGTGCTTGACTTTGATTCCTGTCAATAGAATGAGAGTGATGGTAAATTTATATTAGAAAAAGAGTAAAGGTCACAAAAAGCCAGAATAGCTCATCAAGAACAGGTTGTGACATTAACTTTCTTTTGAAAAGGTTATTAAATTGGTAGGATGGGGGAATAGTATAGGTACAATTTAAGCAAATTTAGCAAGTCATTTAATCAAGACTTTCATGCCATTATTCTGGAAAAGATTGAGAGATACACATTAGAAGATAGCACATTGATGGATTCTACACTGTTTAAATAGCTGAACCCAATGAATAGTCATTAATGTTTTGATGTCAACTTGGAAAGATGCCTTCAGTGGAGGCCTCAGGGATTTGTGTTTGGTTGGGGTTTTTTTTAGCATTTTTATTAATGACTCAGATAAAGGCATATGTAACACGCTTATTGAATTTGCAGAGCACAAAACTTCAGGAATTATAACTAAAACACTGAGTGTCAGAGTTAGGCTTCAAAAAGAAAGGTAAACTTCAATAGGGATAAATGTAAAGGTTATACTTGTATTAAAAAATACCTTCTTAAGTGTAATATGGGTAAGTAAAGCTAGTTAGCAGTTGATCTAAAAAAGATATTATAGTTTTAGTTCATTGAAAGTTGAATGTGAATCAAGAGTATGATATGGCAGCCAAACACAACAAAACAAAACAAAACTACTACTTAGTTTGCATTAAGCAAGTTATAGTTTCTAGGAATAAAGAGCTGAATTATCTCTGTCATGATTAGACACATCTAGAGTAGTATATACAGTTGTGAGTACCATAGTTTAAGAAAGATATTTATATGAGATGAAAGGTATCTGGAAGAGGATAACCTAGAAGTCATTAAATTTATTCTATTTGGTACTAGAAGGCAAAAGGTAGTAGGTAACTTTGTAAGACCCTTTGGTACTGGAGCCAATGAGAGGAAATAAAAAATAGGCAAATTTAAGAATTAGGTAAGGGAGAAAATTCTTAATAATTAGACCTATTCCAAAATGGAATGAGCTACATCAGTAGGTAGTAGGTTCCCCATCAACGAAACTCTTCCAACAAAAGCTGACTTATTATTTGTTGGTATATGTTGAAGTTACTTCTTTTGAGGTATGGGTTATTCTAGGTCACTCAATCAACATTTATTAAGTGCCAGCTGTATGCTAGGCACCATATAAGGTGCTAGGGCAACAAATAGGAAGACTAAAGCAATTCTTGCTCTCAATGAGTATGCATTCCAATGGGGAAAATGACAAGTAAATAAATATATAAAGAATAAATACGAGAAGAATAAACATGAAGCAATTAAGTGTAAGGTAATGTGAGAGGAAGAGCACTAGTAGTTGGGGGAATCAGGAAAGTCTATGTGTAGTTGGTATACGAGCTTCATCTTAAAGGAAGACAGAGATTCTATGAGGCAGAGGGGAGGAGAAAATGTGTTCTAGGCAAGGGGAAAAGACATGGCCAGTACAAAGACATGGAGATGGATTATGGAACATGAAGAATAGAAAGACCAGTTTGGGGGGATTTTTTTGGATCACAAAATGAGGGAGGGACAAGCAATGTCCAACGGGGCTAGAAAACTAAGTTGGAACCAGCTTTTAAAGAGAGAAGATAAAAAGACTGGATACTTTTTTTGAAATATTTTTGAAAGGTTTTAGTTGGTAAAAATGAGTTTGTAGTCCATCTAAAAGAAAATGGAGGACCATTAGGGTTTATTGAGCAGGAGAGCTTCCCATTCCCCATTTATTCTAGTTCCTTCCTTCTGTTGATTATTTGCAACTTATTCTATATATAACTTGTGGGACATGGTTATTTATGTGTTGTCTCCCCATTAGACTGTAAGTTTCTTTGGAGCAAGGACTATATTTACTTTTCTTTGTATCCCCATTGCTTAGCATGGTACATGAACATAGTCGTTGCTTACTGAGGGGCAGTTAGGTGGAGCAGTGGATAAAGCACCGGCCCTGGATTTAGGAGGACCTGAGTTCAAATCCAGCCTCAGACACTTGACACTTACTAGCTGTGTGACCCTGGGTAAGTCACTTAACCCTCATTGCCCTGAAAAAAAAAGGAAAAAAAAGGCTTACTGACTGACAGTAACAATCAGACTGGTGCTTTTATTATATTTATTATATTTTATTATACTTGCAATGTGAAGGATAAATTAGAAAAGGGAGAGACTAGAGACAGAAAGACTGATTACAAGGCTATTGCAAGATTCCAAACAAAAGTTAATCAAGAAGATTCAGATATTATAGAGGTGGAAATGATGAAATTTGGCAACTGGTAGGATATGTAAGCTGTAAAAGAGTGAGGGAGTTGAAGATGACACTAACATTGCGAACCTGATTGATTGAATGGATGTTGGGTACCATCTAGCTCACTCCCCTCATTTTATAGTTGAGGAAACTGAAGCTTAGAGTAGATAACTTCAAAGTCATACAAGCAGTAAGAGTAACTAATGTGGATCTGTGTATTCTGACTCAAAATTTGATACTTTCCATTGTTTCACACTGTCTCTCCTATTCTGGTTGAAGACATTGGTTAGTGTCATGGAGGACAACCTATTCAGTGCTCAAACAGAAGGATATCATACAAATGGTGAGGTGTTCCATATTGCCCTGTTTGCAGGTAACTTTGTGCTTATAGCATCAAGTCCAAATTCTTTCAGCATCCCCTGAATGAGACAGACAACTTCTGTTAAAAAAAAAAAAAGATCGGCCCAAGTATCTACATAGAAAATAAAAGAATCATTTTTTTGACTATGAAGTGGAGTGGGATGAGCTGCTCTTTCCACACATATAAGTCAGACAGGCATAGTACCTGAAATAGTGATTTTTGCTGTGATGAAATAATGGGATTTAGCAGATACTCAAAGACCCACCTGGAGATTAATGTAGACTGATTGAATCAAGTGAGAGTGATTGACTGCTGATTAGCCTACTTCAAGTTAACTGGATTGTAATCACACCTGGCTAGCCTTTAAGCAGGTATTGTTCTCAGAAGCTAGACTGTGAACTCAACTTGAGAACACCTTCAAAACCAATGGAATTGGATGATGCCAACCAATCACCTTGAAGCAGTGTGTAAGGACCGCCTCTGTTCCAGACCTATAAAAAGCTTACACAATCAGTTTGCTGGGGAGTTCCTGATTAAAGCAGGCTCGTGGCGGAGGACTTGAGGAAGAACCCAACCAGGCTGGAACTCTATGCGAGATAGGCCTTTTCTTAACTTTCTGAACTCCATGTTAATACCTGTATGCTTTAATAAATGTTTAATGCCCAAAGACTGATGCTGAAGCTTCTAATTTAAGGCGATCACACAATATAGATTTTAAACATCACATTGCCTAGAAATGAATGAGAAGCATAGAGGAGATTGCATCTGGGAAGTTATGTGGGGCTTTCAACATAGCAATTGACTCTCACACACAATACCACCTTTTTTAGCAGCAACATTATCGCATTGATGCCATATGACGTTAATTTATGAGATACTGTAATACCCAAAGAAACAGAAATGCAAAGACACATGGTGAGCATCAGCAGGCTGTAGCATATTATTACCTAAGACGATTTATACAAACAAAATCATGCAAAAGATATCATCCAGGAAATCTATGATAGGAAAAGAAGGGTCTTTGTGCCTTCACACTTGGCTGTCCCCCATACCTGGAAGGCTCTCATTCTTCAGTTCTGCCTCTTTGAATCTCTGATTTCATTCAAATCTCATCTCAAATGAGATAATATTTGTAAATTCTTTAGCACAATTCTTAGTATATCATAGATGCTTAATAAATGCTTATTTCTTCTCCCATAAACTGCCACTTTCTGCAAAATGGCTTTTCTGATCACTTTACTTCCTAATAACTCCTCTCCAAAATCTATTTGTATTCATTTTACATTTATTATTCACCTATTTATAAGTGTGCTTGTTGTCTTTCCCATTAGAATATAAGCTTTTTGAGGACAGGAACTGTTTTGTACTTTGAGAACTTAACACAATGCCTGACACAAAGTAGATGTTTATAGATGCCTATTAACAAATTAATTGTGAGAGTAGGGGTTGAGAGAAAGACTATGTATTATCTTCTTACACAAAATATATTACAACATAAAGACCTCAAGAATGCTGAGAAGATATTTTGTGGGGGACTGAATAAGAATGAAAAAGAACAAAAATCTCACAGGACAAAAAGGCATGTTTCAGTTACGAGCAGCACCAAAGGGGAGAGAGCTCACACTGATGAGATTATGGATCTGTTATTCTATTAAGGCAAAATGC
Organism: Dromiciops gliroides; assembly: GCF_019393635.1. Lineage (NCBI taxonomy): Eukaryota > Metazoa > Chordata > Mammalia > Microbiotheria > Microbiotheriidae > Dromiciops > Dromiciops gliroides. Next base: position 193,971,242 of record NC_057861.1, read on the forward strand.
TATGTGGTTGAATGACCCTTAGGAGAACAATTCTTAAGGTCCAAAGCAGAGGAGTCTGTTAGAAACATTCATCTGCTGGGTGGTTTTTTGAACCCTAAGATAATTTTCATCTTCCTTTACTTTGCCTCCAGCTTAGTTCTTTAATAATTCTTTTAAACTTCAAGAGAAGAAGCTTAATTGGTAAGTGATAAAAGAAGATGATCAGGGTTTAATGCAGGCATGATTATTAACCTATGGATGAAGTCATTCTAGAATGTTTCAGTTATTAGAGAAATGAATTTTAGAGCTTGAAAGAATTTACTTTATATTCATATTCACTAAGGGGATAAATGGTTTTCAAAATTGCTCCACAAAATTTTCCTCAATGAATATGCTATTCATTAGAATAAATCTGACCTTTTTGAGAGAGGCATTAGCAAAAGTAGGACACAACCAAGGGGTAATGTTTCAAGGTGGAGTATTGGATAGAATGCTGGGTCTGGAGTCAAGAAGATGAGTTCATATCTAGCCTCAGATATGTGACTCTAGCTATGTGACCCTGGACAAGTCACTTGACCTCTGTTTCAATTTTCCTAACTATAAAATGTGATTATAATAACACTTATTTCAAAGGATTGTTGTGAGGATTAAATGAGATAATTATAAAGCACATAGTACAACACCTGGGACATAGTGGGCACTTAATAATGCTTATTCTCCCCCCCCCTCAAAAAAAGTCAACTCACCTTTCCTATAGACCTTAATCTTTATTTTCAAGATGTGCCTCAATTTATTGGGCAAATGACAAAATCTCTCATTTATTTGTGTTTTCCAAATTCATGATAACAAGAATTTAGAAGTGTGAGGAGCTTTACAGATCATCCCTTCTTATTCCCCTATCTATTCCTGTTTGGAAAACTGATAATGAGGGAGAATAAGTGATTTGATTAAGGTTACACTCTTAGTGACAAAGTCCATGTGAGAAGAATGGAGAACTGAAAGATCCAGAGCAAGAAGGATTCTCACAATTTACCTCTTCTAGCTGCTTCATTTCACAGATAAAGAAAATAAGGTCAAGAAAGATTGGATGGATGACTTACTCAATGTTACACAGGTAGAAGGGGCCAAAGACAAGGACAAATTCATTCAAATGTGAAAACACAGGCCAAAAAGAGATTTTTAACAGCAATAGTAACCTGAAGATGCTATAACTACAAACAGTTTAACTCATTTTTCAGAGAACATTTTTTTGTATCCATAGAGAAAATTGGAGGTGGAAGGAACCTACTTTAGTCTATGTTCCTCATGTTACCAATGAAGAAAATGAACTTGAAGTTTTAAAAGGTCACAAAATTATTTGGTGGCAAAGTCAGGCCAGATACCAGGTTTCTGGATTCCCAGCTCTCTGTACTTCCTGGTAAAAAAAAAAAAAGAGTTCGTTTTACATGAAACTTAATTGAAGCACACATTTTCTTCTGTACAGACTCACTAATATAGAGCATGATATTTTCAAATATCTATAGCAACTTAATAGTCAAAGGTATAATGAAATTCTTCTAAACTCCTAGAGAAAACTTGCAGGATCTCAGAAGTCAGGAATGACAAATAGCCTCTTAGTTCATTGAGGTGATCTTAGATAACACTGTCTACCCAAATAGGCCTTTTGTACCTCTCCCAGTTAGATTTTAAATTATTATTATAAGGGGCAGCTAGGTGGTGCAGTGGATAGAGCACTGGCCCTGGATTCAGGAGGACCTGAGTTCAAATTTGACCTCAGACACTTAACAATTACTAGCTGTGTGATCCTGGGCAAGTCACTGAACCCCAATTGCCTCACCAAAATAAATAAATAAACAAACAAATTATCATTACATTTTTTTCTTGATTTTTGCTGATTCTTCCCTAACTTCTCTTGAATTTTCTTTCACACTTATTTCAAGCTATTGTTGCAAATCTATATAAGTCTCAACTTTGTTCCTCTCTTGCCTCGATTAGTCTCCCTACCTCAAAGATCTCCCCTCTCAAATCCTTCTTTTATGCAATTGGTAAAATAATATCCCTAAATCTTAGGTTGAATCACATTATTCTCCTACTCAAGAATCTTCAATAGCTCCCCAATGACTTTTTATAAAATGCAGATTTCTCAGCTTGGCATAGAAAAGTAAAATCTGGCTCCCAGCAAACTTTACTGACTTATTTCACCCTACTTCCATTTAGGAGGAAGCTGAGTTTCAAAGTCGTGAAGACTTAACAAGTATATATAGTCAATGGTAGAGCCAGGATTTCAAAACAGGACCTATAGGTTCCTTTCAAATTGGCCTCCATCCTATTCTCCAAATTTGACATTCCTTGTCCAGCTTCTGGACCTTTGCATTAGCTATTTCCCATGCCCAGAATGCATTTCTTCCTCATCTCTGCCACTTAGAGTCATTAGCTTTCTTTAAGGCTCATCTCAGGAGTCATTTCTTGCAGATAGCCTCAGTTCCCTTGTAGAACATAAGCTTCTGGGGCAGCTAGGTGGTGCAGTGGATAGAACACTGGCCCTGAATTCAGGAGGACCTGAGTTCAAATCCGGCCTCAGACACTTAACACTTACTAGATGTGTGACCCTGGGCAAGTCACTTAACCCCAATTGCCCAGCAAAAAAATAAAAAAAAAAAAAAGAACATAAGCTTCTTGATGGAAGGAATTGTTTTGTCTTTGTATCCAGAAGGTCTAGCTCAGAGCCTATAAATAGTAGGTGCTTAAAGAATGTTCACTGAATTCAGTATCATCAGTTGGGGGCAGCTAGGTGGCACAGTGGATAAAGCTCTGGCCCTGGATTCAGGAGGACCTACATTCAAATCCAGCCTCAGACACTTGACACTTATTAGCTCTGTGACCCTGTGCAAGTCACTTAACCCTTATTGCTCTGCCCAAAAACCAAGAAATATAGTATCATCAGTCATCTGGGTTCAGTTGACATGGCATTAGTCTTCACTTTGTTGAGTTTCATACTGAGCATTTGTGAATATACAATGGCATACAGTGATGATTGATGCTTGTTGCTTTATATTTTATAATAGCTGACATTTATATAGCACTTCATACACATTACCTCATTTAATCCATAAAACACCCCTGTTGGATAGGCAGGATGAATATCATGAGCCCTAATTTACAGGTGAGGAAACTGAAGCTGAGAGAAGGTAGGGAATTTGCCCATAGTCATACACCTGAAAAGTATGAGGAGCAGGATAGAAACTCAGGTCTCATCTGATTCCCAGTCCAACATTTCTCACTGCATCTTACTCCCCATTACTGATATCTTCTACATTTTGTCAAATTCACTGTAATAGTTATCTTTTTTGTAAATGGACATCTTTTTTTTTTTTTTTTTTGCGGGGCAATGGGGGTTAAGTGACTTGCCCAGGGTCACACAGCTAGTAAGTATCAAGTGTCTGAGGTTGGATTTGAACTCAGGTCCTCCTGAATCCAGGGCCAGTGCTTTATTTACTATGCCACCTAGCTGCCCCCAACTGACATCTTTAATAAGACGAACCAAATTTATAAAAGATTAGGCATGACAGCTTTCCATTGCATACTTTATAAATCTTTGCTCCCTGTTTCTCAAAAAATCAGCACTCTCTCTAACTCTAAAGGGCAGAAGTACTACCAGGCAAAAACCTAATGTTAAGATTACGGGCTAGGCAGAAGTAGATGGAAACAATTAAAAAAGAAGGCAGATGGTGGTGGAAAACAATAAAGATCGAGGCAGGGGTAAGGGGATGAAGCTGCAGATAAACAGGAAGAGAAAAGGAAGGAAGAGGAAAGATACCTGTGGTATCTATTAAATGAAAAATACTTAGACTACATGGCAGAAGACTTGGCTTCTGATCTCAGTTCTGCCACTCACTAGCTGGGTGACCTCAGACGAATCTCTTAAGTTCTCTGGGCTTTGGTTTCCTCATTCTTAAAAATCACGTTTGGGCTAGATGATCTATCACATTCTTTGTAGCTGTTTTTTTCTTTCTAGGTGCACAGAGTGGTAAGTTATAAAGTGAGTGTCACCAGCAATCACATCAGGTCCTCTGCCTTACTCAGATACTCTTAGCAGCTCTCACTTTGTCTTTCCTGTTTGTTTTTAGGCCTTAAGTTAGTTTCTAAGCCCACTGAAAATGCTCCTATCTAAAACCAACTGACTGAAGTTCCTCAAGTTAATATGAGACAACAAATGAATTTCTCAAAATGATTTGGCTTTGTTGATCCTTCAGGTCTCTTCCATCTTTACTACATTGTGGGTTATTTCTCTTGCTTTTTGAAATCGCTTTCCTTGTCTTTTAAGTAGAAGGGGGAGAGGATGAAGTAAAGGTCTGTTTGCCAAAGGATAAAATGCACCATTGGATTCCTGAGCTTCATATGATGTACATCTAGTATAAAGATCGTACTCACCAAAAGGGGAAAAAGACTTCAAACAAAATATCTTTTTTCTTTAGAAGTCTGAAAGAGGTTGTATTTGGAGGGTTATAGATTAGTATACTAGTGGAGAGTCATTTCCTGAGCTGTGGAGACCGAATATCCCCAAACAAGCTCTCCATTTTAAATCCTACTCAGCCCATCAGGATGTCTAGAAAATCAAAGTAATATCACCACATTCATGCTTCATTATTCTGCGGGAATTCGAAGGAAGGAACCTGCAGCCATCAGAATTAGGGCAGGGCTGAGAGGCGGTAGCCAGGCAGACAGCCCTCCTGGGGCGCCGAGTTCAAGAGTCAAACAAAGATAGAGAAGTTGAGATGGGATGTTAATTTTCAATCGACCTGTTATCTCTGTATCACCTCCTTTTCCCCATGTCCAAGGAAAAAAGTGTTATTTTTTCCCTAAAATTCCCTAAAGTGTGACCCAGCAGTCCGTATCATCTTACAGAGAGTGAATAGAAAAGTGTCGGGCAGACTGTGTGGTCAGTATTTTCAATAACCCCCCTGCTAGCCATTACATCATCCAGCTACTCTCTAAGAGGATTTTCAGCAGGCTTGGCTTCGTTATTAAAATAGTAATTAATTTTTTCCTCTTCACAAAACCCGAGGACCTTCAAATGGAGGCCTCAGGAGCAAGGGCAGTTTCCTTTTGAAAGTGGCCTTTCTAGAAACCATAATCGCCTCTCCAACTTTACAGTACACATGTTCCCCAGTAAATGTGATTAAAGAGCCACACAAAAACCCCCTTGCAGAAAATTAATTCAGTTTCCAGAATAAAAAGTTTGATAAAGTTGTGCAATGCTCCAATGACAACATATAATAGAAGTGCAGAGTTTTATCCCCTTGAAGGATAAATGGGCGGCCAGAAAGGTCTGGTGGTTCCCAGAGTAAAAACATCTGCTACAGCTAATTCACTTTAGCTTTTGATTGTAAAATTCATTAGCCATATCAGGCAGCTGTAGTTTCAAACATGTTGCTAGGAAGTACAGTTTTATAGGCTGGGATGCTTGTTTGTTCTCCTCTATGGTGGGAAGGTCTTATCACACCCCTGCTTTGGTGACAAGCATCCTCCCAGAGTTCCACTGGGGATAGCAGAGAGAGGGGTGTCTGTTCTGGATCAGGGTGCCATTATGAACCCCAAAATCTGTCTCCTTTATCTCTACCTAGATTGACGACATAGAGGAAAGCATAGAAGAAGAGTGTTGGTGTAATTAGCAACAGAGTTCCAACTTGGGAGACGTAACAACAAACAATAGTAGTAACGAGTATGACAACTTTTTTTACTTGATTTCTTCATTTTAAATATTCATAACTTTTAAGCTGTATGGAATGGCATTTTTAAAATATAGAAGCCTTGCCAAAGAACTCAAAATATTGTGGGAATGAGATGAGATAACTATCCCTGCTCTGCTGTTTGTTACTGGAGTTGTACCTAGGATGCTTTCTGTGAACCTACAGAAGACAAACTCTTATCCAAATATTTTATTTAACTACAAAAAGAAGTTATTTTGCCATCCTGTGCAATAATCTACTGAACAGCAAATATAAAATAAAATAATAACCAGTCCCAAAGCTAATTCTGCTTGAAGTCCACTGAATAAGAATAATGATTTTTGTTAAATAAGTGAATAAAATAAATAAACAAATCAACTTACTAGAATCTATTTGGAATTAAAATTTCTCAAAGTTAGACACTTAGCAGAAGAAATTAAGACCATGTGGAAACAAACATCATTCCCATCAGTTTGTCTCTTCCTAGAGTTATCCTGAAGATATTTTAAGTGAGGCTTAAAAAATGAGCTTATATCCTAATACTTGGATTCAATTGACTCATTGCTATTGATAGTTAGCATTTATATAGCACTTTTCGGTTTGCAAAACATTTTACAAATGTCTCATTTTATGTTCACAACAGCTTTGGGAGGTAGATGTTAGTACTATCCTTATTTTACAGAAAAGGGAACTGAGACAGGAAGAGATTTAATGGCTTATCCAGGGTCACACAGCTAGCAAGCCTCTGAGTCCTGATGTGAATTTGAATCTTTCTGACTCAGATCCACTGCTCTATCTCCTGCACCACAAAGTTGCAAAAAAGGAGTTATTCTGTCTACCAAAATTAAGTATAAAGGAATAGTAGCAGCTGGTGTCAGTCTAAAATGTACTGAGTATAAGATGAAAACAAGAACAACAATAGATATCATTTTATATAATATTTTAAGGTTTGCAAAATGCTTACCATACGGCTCATTTGATCCTCACAATACATGTGAAGTAGGTATTTTCTTATTCCCATTTTCTAGAGAGGGAAGCAGAAGCTGAGGGAGTTTAAGTGACTTGACCAGGATCACACAGCTAATAAACACCTGCAACAGGATTCCAACTCAGGTCTTCTTGACACAAAGTCAAATTTTTCAAGTTGCCTCTCAGTAGTAGTAATAATTGACACATATAGTTTTATACAGCTTTATTATTTATGTAGCTTTAAAGTGTGGAAAGGGACATAAACATTTTATCTCCTAGGAAGGGCCATCTCTTTGTAGATGGCTCCTGGATGGAATCAAAGCTAGGGACTTGACCCCTTCCCACTTCCTTAAAAAAATTCATTCTTTGGAGTAACAGGCTGAAAGATGTAGGTAATTGTGTCTCTTCACAATTCCTATTAAAAGAAGAGGCTCAGGCTAAAATAAGTGTTTGGGTTTTTGCCCAGTCTGGATTTCAGAGTTGACATGCATAACCACACAACAGTGCATGGGTTCTCAACATAGGGTCTGTGAATTTAAATTTTTTAATGATTATTATATTCATTATACTTGGTTTCATTTGTTATCTTATGTTTTTTATCCTTTATGTATTTTTTATTCTTTTAAAAACATTGTTCTAAGGAGTCCATAGGCTTCATCAGACTGCCAAAGAGGTCCAAAACACCAAAAAAAGGTTTAGAATCCCTGAGGATGACTATGAATGACTTCATAGCTACAGAAAATTTTGAGGACAAGCAGAAAGATCTTAGAAAAATAACACACACATACACATATATTATATGCAGACATATACATATGCGTACATGTCTAAATACACACATATACATCTGTATGCATACATGGATTTGTCACCTACATAACAGAGTTATTATGGGGAATAAATGAGATACAGTGTATGAAAATGCTTCACAAACCTCAAAGCTCCATAGAAATGATACATTATGTATGATATATATTATAGATACACACATCTATACAAGTCATATGTATAAATGTGCACACACATGTATATGGTGTGTGTATATATGTCTACATATCTATATCTATATATAGATATATGCACATGCATATACATTTAGAGTTGAGGGCCTCTTTTAAATACAGATGTTTTAAAATGCTTCTTTAAGTCTTCTTTCCTTGCCAAACACAGGCACAGTACAGGATTATCCACAGATATGAGAAGTGCCTGTTTCCTCTCTTCCTGCTCCTATTGGCCACTGATGGGTGATGTAATTTAGGCCCACTGATTTGAACTCCTCTAGGGTCGGGACTTGGGCGGGGGGAATTCATTTAAATTGCAGGCTTTCTCAGGCCTCTTCTGTCGCTAGTCTGTCTCCTCAGGACTTTTCGGCACTGCTGGCCAGCCATTCTGGTTTGCCTCTGCCTGGGATGCAGGGGACTCAGAGTCTGGGTCATCAGGTGACTCAGAGCCTCTTCTCTGTTTCTTTCCGTCCTCTGCCCTGCCTGCTGGGAACACCCCGAGGAATGAAGGAGGCGAAGGAAGTGTAAATTGCATACTAAAAAACTTTAACAAAAGTATATTTTGGCAGGGTGCAAAGGGGGGGCTGGTTCCTCCCAGAATCACAGTGGGCTTTTCTTGTTTCATTCCTAGCTGAGCTGAATAGATACTGTGTCCTGGAGCCTGGAGAGTGAGCAGCAGATGCTGCGCCTCTGCGAGGTCTGGCTTCTGTCAGGGGGCTGCGGAGGGAGCTGCTCCTTCACTAGCTATCCTGCACATGGCAGCCTGTTTTCCGAGGCACTTCCACCAAGTCCGGGCCCATTTCGAACAAAGACAATAAGAAAGATGGATTGCAAGGCTTCTTTCAGAGCCTCTGTGGGGTAAAGCTTGGGGGTGGAATGGAGAAGAGAATCCAGAATTTTGTCTCACACTTGGTTACAGATTTCACGTCTTCTTCTGCATGGGGGAGAAATCTCATATCTTTCATGTAAAGTATGTCAATTAATCAATATTTATTAAGCATTTAGTACCTGTCAGATATGATGTTAAACACTGGAGATGCTTGGAAATGTATGTACCTATGAATCACTAAATCTGAGCTATTATTAGTGTTATGGGGAATGTGTGAAGAAGAACTGTAATTTAATCCTTATAGGTAACTCCTAGTATGGAAATTTTCTCCACCACTGGAGCAACTCCTCTGTAACTTAAAGCTTTAATGAGTTCCCAGGGGCACAGGGAAATTACTGGGTTTGCCCAGCCTCACACAGCTAGTATGTGTCCAAGTATTTTGCTCTTCTTCCACAATGCCACCTTGTCTCTTGTGGACTCTTTAATACAATTAGTAGTAAATTATCAGCAATGTCCCTACTTTACACATAAAGTGTAAAATAAAAATAAAAGGTATACCTGAGAAAAAGGGAGGTCATAGAGCTTTAGGGCTGGAAAGGGACTGAGAGATCATCTGGTCTAGGGGTTCTTAACCTGGGGTCCACGGGTGGAAGTACATGGATAGGTTTTAAGGGGTCTATTAACTTGCATAGGAAAACAATACATATTTATTTAATATAATTGGTTTATCTTATAATACTGCGTTTTTTTTATTAATTTAAAAGAACTTTTCTGAGATGGAGTCTTTTGGTTTCAACATATTGCCGAAGGGGTCCATGATACACAAATAAGGTTAATGACTCAAGGCTTGGAGAAGTTGTGACAAATCAGATAATTCAGTTCTTTGGGGCCAAAGTAAAAACCTTTATCTAAGTCTTCTTATTCTCAGTTCAGTTCTTTCCCTATGCTATAAGAATACTTCTCCCTCCAAAATAAATGTGTCCTAAAAAGATACTGAGAACAATGGAGATTATTGGAGTCCATCTAGCTGATAACTGCCCCCCTTCCCCCTGGAAAAAAGTACAACCCAATGCTCCTTCCCTTCTTCAATTCTGACAAAATTTAGCAACTAAAAAGAAGACTGAAGAAGGTAAAGAGAACAGGCCTTACCAAGTTAGGGCTATGCTTTTTATCTGAGACCATCTAGTGCATCATACCTAAAAAACATACCCACAAAATAATTGACCAAGGTCAATATATCCTAATCTATCCCTCCTCTAAAACCCATTGATTTATATTTGAGGATTTCCATCTAGAAGTGAACTGACTAATAATAAAATGTTCATTTACTTCCTTCTTTGAGTGCCAACTTTCTTAAAAATACATAAGATATTTTAATATATGTATATATACACACACATATTTCATTATATAACAATACACATATATGTGTTTATATATATGTTTAATATATACATACATGGGCAACTAGGTGGTATAGTTGATACAGTGCCAGGCCTGGAGTCAGGAAGACTCATCTTCCTGCCTTCAAATCTGACCTCAGACACTTGCTAGCTCTATGGCCATGAGCAAGTCACTTCACCTTGTTTGTCTGTTTCATTATCTGTAAAAGGAGCTGGAGAAAGAAATGGCAAGCCACTTTAGTATCTTTGCCAAGAAAACCCCAAATGGGGCCACAAGGAGTTGGACATGACTGAAAACAACTGAATGACAGCATACATATGTGTATATATATATATATATATATAGATAGCTATATTTTAAGAAAGATGGTACTCAGAGAAATAAATATATGGAAAATTTACAGCTTACTTCTATATAGAATTCTCAAATATAAATAATTTGGTTGTACATACATATGCACATATTACATGTGTTTGTATATCTATGTATACACATGCATACATATACATACATATGTGTGTGTGTGTGTGTGTGTGTGTGTATATATATGATTACCATAAACAAAAAACATTGAAAGAAGCACAGAATAAAAATTACACCTAAAACCAGATACCTCCATTATTTTTCAGTGTTTTACAAATCTTTCAACTTTAACAAAAAAGTAACCAAAGCATCTTTTTTATTTACATTTCCCCTACGTAAATATCAGCCTACTATTCTTTTTAAAAAATATTTTATTTAGAGTTTTCAGTTCCAAATTCTAACCCTTCTTCCTCCCCACCCCACCCCCCCGAGGCAGCAAGCATTTAGATTTGAGTTATACATGCAGCCTCCTATTTTCTATGTATATTAGAATGACTGCTGCATACTGTAGGACCCTGGACAAGTCATATATTTAGATGTAACTTTATTCCTCACCAAGGGGAGGGGGCTGGATGATGTACATGACAGCTACCTTTCTCTAGCACACACTGTCTGTGTTATTTATTTCTTACATGGCATGTGCTGCCTTGTATTGTTTTTTGTCTTTTATGCCATTTAACTTGCCATCAAGCCCCAACTAGACTTAAGGTATTTAAGAGTAGGACCTAAGCTACATGACCATGGAGATTACTTCCAGCTTTCTGTGTTGACATTTCACTAAGGTTCAGGATGGAGCTGGGTCCTCTTGACTACCACCCTCCAAGATTTTATGATTTCATGGCTCTTACTCACTTTTGCATTCCTAACAATGCCTACCAAATGTAAGTGCTTTGTAAATGTTTATTGTTGCCTACTTTTATATATTAATGTATCCATGATCTATCATGTGACTAATTCTTCTGGTGCTGCAGAGGGTAAAGACTTTCTCATCCTTTGGGATCCTTCTCTGTGTTCTCCTACAGATTCTCTGCCAGAGGTACATGTTGGGAGGACCTTCCTCTGGACCTCTTGACATTTCAGGGGTACCTGTGAAGAACAGACTACTTACTGTGTTATTCCTCTCTTTTACTACATAACCAGTCTGACTCCTTTTCTGGACATTGAAATGACCTTTTATACCACGTCTGGGCAAGTCTTTATTTCTTAAATGGTCATTTAACCTTGATAAGTCTCAGTTTTCTCAACTGTACAATGAGGAGGTTGGATTAGATGTCCTCTAAAGTCCTCATCAAGGAGTCGTGAACTGATCCCACCATTCTGGAGAGCACTTTGGAACTATGCCCAAAGGACTATAAAACTGTGTATGCCCTTTGACCCAGCAATACCACTATTATGTCTTTATCCCAAAAATATCATGGAAAAGGGAAAAGGACCCACATGTACAAGGATGTTTATAGCTACTCTTTTTGTGGTGGCAGGGAATTAGAGATTGGGGGGATGCCCATTAATTGGGGAATGGCTGGAAAAGTTGTATGTGAATGTAATGGAGTACTATTATGCCGTAAGAAATGATAAGTGAGAAGATTTCAGAAAAACCTGAAAAGACTTGCATGAACTGATGCTTAGTGAAATGAGCGGAGCCAGGAGAACATTGTGCACAGTATCGATGGCATTGTGTTATGATCAACTGTGGTGGAACTTACTCTTCTCAGTGGTACAATGATCCAAGATAATTCCAGGGGACTCCTGGTGGAGGATGCTCTCCACATCCAGAAAAAAAAGAACTGTGAAATCTGGATACAAATTGAATCATATTGTTTCTACTTTTATTTGAGGATTTTCCTTTTTGTTCTGATTCTTCTTTCACAAGATGACTAATGCAGAAATATGTTTAATGTGATTGTACATATATAACCTATATCAGATTGATTACTATCTTGGGGAGGGGGAAGAAAGGGAGGGAGGGAGAAAAATTTGGAACTTGAAATCTTATAAAAACAAATGTTGAAAACTTTATCTACATGTAACTAGAAAATAATAAAATACGTTTATGATAAAAAAGAAAAAAATAAAGTCCCCACCAATCCCTTCTAACTTTAGATATCTCTAATCCTATGATTGTGTATAAAAAAATGAGATTTCAAATCTCCATTAGTTGTACTCCTGAGTTGTGGAATGGTTTATTTTTTTTCTTTTGGTCTAAGTAGTGGAACTAATTGCCTCAATTCTTGCCTTTGCTTAGTTAGTATAAGTTATCACTCATCTCTCTATTGACTTTGCCTTGGAACAATTCTTCAGGCACCTAGACTATTTGCTTTTTAGCCACATTACTTGCTTTGATCTTGGAAGACTATTAGTACTTAAAAATGGGGCTTTGCTAAAGGGAGAAATGCAGTATACAGTTACTCAAATGCAATCCAGCCCACCCTCCTCTTCCTACTTAATTCTGGGTATAGTCCATTTTCCATTTGCATTTAACATTAAATGAGCATTTGGCAAGTGCTTCACTGCCTACATACCAAGCACTGTGCTAATGGGGATGCAAGGATAAAAATTAAATAATTCCTGCCTTCAAGGACCTTACATTCTATTTAAAGCAGTTTCTGTATAATATATACACTCTGGTGGAAAAGCTCTATGGATGTTCATCCAACTGCATGCCATAGTCTGAGCAAATTAGCATTTCTCTTCTTGGCTTTTGGCAGGTGGACTGGTAGGCTGAACTCTCTGTGTGATTATGAATCTCATTTTAGGAAGCACTGCATATTCCAGGTTATGATGCTGCTGTGGTCTGTCATATTGGTGGACCTGGGAAGGTATGAGTTAAATCCCACATTCCAACAATTCAAGCTGGGGTTAATAAAAGCAATGCAGTTATGGTGCAAACTTGGGGCAGTTGGAGTCAACTTTATTCACCTGTAGATTTTTTGGGATTTAGTTGTGAATCATTTGGGCAAGAGGAGTATAGAAGTAATTTTTGAGATTTTGTGGGGAGCTCCTGAGACTCTATGGAACCTCTTTGTTCCCTGTTTCTTAAGTTTCTCACCACAGGGGTTTGTTTTAATCCTCTGTACTACTTTTTTTGTGGGGCAATGGGGGTTAAGTGACTTGCCCAGGGTCACACCGCTAGTGTCAAGTGTCTGAGGCTGGATTTGAACTCAGGTCCTCCTGAATCCAGGGCTGGTGCTTTATCCATTATGCCATCTAGCTGCCCCCTCTCTGTACTACTTTTAAATCACCCCAAAAATTGCTTCTATCTGAGGATATTGGAATATCATATTCATAAAAGCACTGTATGTTCAAACCTTCTGTCTCTAAGTGATTCATTGTACTAGATGCATGAGAGCAGCACCAACAGATGTAATCAGCACCATGTCATTTGTGGACAGGAACATCTGAATGACTTTACTCTGTATAGGTACTTCCCCATTGATTTGAATTCTTCATGATAGTGGGAAATATTTTTGGACAGTACATATCTCCTGGTTTAACATCTGGCTTGATACTGATAACTAGAGGTCCATCAAACAAAGTTATTTCTGTTGTATCTTTCAAGGAATCGTGTATAATTTTGACATATTTCAAGGATGCCTTGTTGTTCTTAATGATATTGTGTGTGTATCCACACACACACACATATCCTCAGACATATATAATAGTTGTCATATAGATATATACATACATATATGGAGAAAGAGAAAGACAGACAGAGAGGGAGGAGGGAGGAAGGGAGGGAGGGGGAGGGAGAGAGAGAGAGAGAGAGAGAGAGAGAGAGGAAAAGAGAAGGGAAGGGAATTCCAAGTTAAATTACAATGTATCTCACTACAGATTGTAAGAATTCTAAATCTCTGGTTCCTTGTCTATATTGCCCCATGTGGAGTTTTTTTCCATACCCTATATTTCTCTTAGATCAAAAACATAATCCAAAAAGGGTATAGGGGTGTGGTGGAAAGATCTGGATTTGGATCCCATCTATGCTATACTTATCTTTTTTTTACCTTTAGCAATTCGTTTTACCTTTCTTTGCCTCAATTTCCTTTTCCTATCTTCTGTATAACAAGAACTTAGACTAGATGACGTTATTAATGTCACTCCTAGCTCTAAATTCAATGATCCTATAATGACTATTTGGGAAAAAAGTAACTCAATTACTTTGCATCAGAGAGAAAAGAAGGAACTATCTATCTGGCCTTCAGGTTTCATATATTTGTGTTTTGCCATAAAATAATTCTTACTACATATATTTGTGTCCTTATATTTCCATGTCAATATTTTTCATGTCAAAATGGAAGCTCCTTAAGCCAATGAAGTACATCTTTTCTCAAAGCACTAGCTTAGCAGCTGCAATCCATGGATATTGAATAAATATTAACTTTTTGCTCAACATGATGAGTTCTGTTCCCAACTGTTTGATCAGGTGGTTTAAAGTTGGCACCAAAGAGGCACTTATGCTCTGATGTCTAATTTTTTAACCAACCAATCAGCCATTTAATCAATAAGTACTGACAGACCACCTACTATGTACCTCATATTTTGGAAGTCTAATCTAAGGATTGACAGAAAGACAGATCACCTGAGTTGTTACAATGTTGGGCAAAGTGTGGCTTCCCTACCATCCCTTGTAAATAGCAGGTAAAGCCCACTTCTTAAGGAAAATATCCATTTCATTGGCTAATGTCTAATGTTTTATTACTTCTATCACCTTGACAAGTCATTTAACCTTGGTAAGTCACAGTTTTTTCAACTGTATAATGAGGAGTTTGGATTAGATGTCCTCTAAAGTCCCCACCAATCCATTCTAGCTTTAGATATCTCTAACACTATGATTGTGTTATATAAAAATGAGAAGTCAAATCTCCATCAGTTTTACTCCTGAGTTGTGAAGTGGTTTACTTATTTTTTTTCTTTTGGTCTAAGTAGTGGAACTAATTGCCTCAATTCTTGCCTTTGCTTAGTTAGTATAAGTTATCTGCTTTTCATTAGTTCAAGTTACACTAGAAAAGAAATATAGAATTCAGAGCATGTACGGTTTTGCATAAAAAAATTATTTGGAATCAACATTAAATAGCCAGGGAAGTTTCCTTTTGGGGATTAATTAATGAGGCAACTTATTATTTTCCTTTTGAAAATGTTTTGTTTTTATTTTATATATACTTACCCATGTGTATATGTGCATGTATACATACACACAATATGCATACACACACACATATATATTTCTTCCCCAGACAAATATATGCTCCTTGGCCTTGTTTTCTTTTGTCTTTGAATTCTCCATCACTAGTACACTGGGGGTATATAGCAGGCACTCAATAAATGTTTGTTTTCTTGGAATGCATTGTTTTCTCCTAAGACATCAACCAAAATGGTTTCACTTACATGGTTATTTTTACTTTCCAATAGCCAATAGAAAATCTAGCATTTCTGATCATCCGCATCCCTAGGGATGTGAAAGAGGTATTTCATCTTCTTATGTAAATTCTATATTATTTACTTGGGAAGTTTCTGTGATTGAAATAATGATTGTTAATATAATTGAGTGAGAACATTTTGTTTCCTGGTAGGCTGAGGTCCCTTGCAACCTTGTACATTTAAACAAAATGATTACCAGCAATCACTCACTTGAAATTCCTCCAAGAGTTTGTGCGAATAGTGTATGAATACGTGGGAACAAAGACAAAAATACACATTTTGTTCTGTTTCAGTGGTTCTACCTATGTTTGAATTGAGAAGCTGCAGAATTGGGAGCAATCATTTTGTTCTAATTTTCAGTTTGGTTAAATAAATTAATTTACCTGACTCAGATTT
The DNA here is from genome assembly GCF_019393635.1 of Dromiciops gliroides. Lineage (NCBI taxonomy): Eukaryota > Metazoa > Chordata > Mammalia > Microbiotheria > Microbiotheriidae > Dromiciops > Dromiciops gliroides. The sequence goes on from NC_057861.1 coordinate 193,987,324, forward strand.
TACTTGTGTGAGCTGTGGCTATATATTACGTGAGTTGTGCTTGGAAATGACTTGGCTAATTTGTCATGTCATGTAAAGCCTAACCAAAAAAAGCAGCAAAGGAGTATTCCTTAGGGTTTTTAGGGCATAGTTTTTGGAGACTTAGAAATCTATGGAAGAACATAAAATATTTTTTCTATTGCTCACAGACCATACATCTACTAATTCAAATCTCAGTGACTGATTTCTTTTAAATTAAAAATTTATAGACATCTTTTGTTTCTACATCACCTTCATTTTCAAATATATCCCTCCTCTACTCAGAAAAAACATAATTTGTAACTATAACAGAGGAGGGAAAAGGAGAGGGGAGGGGAAAGATTCAGCAACACTAACAAATTCAACAACCTGGTCTGACAATGCAGTATATACAGTGTTTGACAGACCGAGTTCCCCAACTCTGCAAAGAAGGAAGGAAGGGTCAGGAATGATCTTTAAAATAGTTTTTTTTTGTATTTATAGAATAGATATTCAAGTCTAATCTGTGTGTGTATTTGTGAAATGTTATTTAATTGGCTTAAATAGATTAGTATTTTTATGATGACAAATCATTTATAGTTATTACTTAACTACATCCTCTTTACTTATAAAATTTGTCATTGAAAGGGTTGAAACGTCTCTTGAACATCCTAAGTTTTTTTTCTTCTCAAGACTAAAGGATACCACCTTTTGTATAAACACATCCTTTATTTTGGCAATGAGGTTGTTTTTCCCCATTCATTCTTTAAAGCCTCTCTCCCTACCCTCCTCTCCCCTCCCCCCAAAAATGTCTATTTAGCTTCTCACAGGTACATGAGTTCAATTACTGGGGACTGGGGGAGGGGAAGATGAAAGGACAGGAAATGGTTGTCATGGCCCCAAAGGAAATATTTGTAGGAAAAGGAGCACAACAGCAAATAAAGTGCTAATTAATGTCCAATTCCAGCTCTGATATACAGACCACAGTAGTTGGGAAAACCAAGCTTTCTGATGTGCTTTAAGAAAGGCCTTTGTCCAAGGCTGAAGTAGCAACATTTGATAAATAGTCTTATTTTCCTTCATTTAAAGGCTGTCCCTAGAATGTGTTTATTTCAACTCTTGAATATGTTTCATAATTTTTTAGGGTGGTTTTCCTCAGTGGGGAATTTAAAACTTTCTCCTGCATTGGGGGAGAACTATTTGTCCTCTGGGGGTAACAGGCTTTCATTGCTTCAAATTCTCACCAGGCTCCAGGATAACTAGAAGCATATTTCTGTAGTTGGGGCCTGGGGAGGGAGGGAAGTAGGGACAGGAAACAATGAAGGAAGGGTGCACATGTGCATGATTGATAGAATAATGAATATTCTCCCTCAACCCAGTCTAAAGTTCCAGTGAGCTTTGATTTTCAGCTGTGAGATGACTTATTTGAGAAACAACTGAGAGATGATCTGTCCTTTTACCCATAATATCACCTAGCCATTGATTGATAAAGTGGTTCATGGAAGGTGATGTGGGAAAGGGTGGGAGTGTCAGTATAAAGTAGAGTTAGTCATGGAATGTGATTTTTTTTCAGAACAGGGAGTCCTATATAATTTCTTAGATGAGGCTTTCTAATTGTATTTAATAAATACTCAGATTCGCATTTATTTATCCCCAAGTATGCATGTATATATGTATGTAAGATATAAGCATGTATATATACATGCATACATACAAACATTTGTATATGTGTATATAGGGGGATAGAGAAAGAGGGGTCAAGAGAGAGAGAAAAGAAAAATATAAAATGGTAAAGGTTTAGAAGTTCATTTAGAGCTGAACAAGATCTTAAAAATCAGTTAGTCCAACCCTGTAATTTTGCATATGAAGAAACTGGGGAATACAGAGTTACAATGACTTGTCCAAGATCCCACAGGTAGTGTTACAGAACCTGAATTTGAACCCAGGTTCCCTAACTCCAAATGAACATCCAAGAGAGGAAAGGTAAAGTGATATGTTTGCTTATAGAACTTCTGTCATTCAGTCTCAATTTCTCTTAGGGCTACAAACTACAAAGTATTTTAAGGTAAAAATCTCCTTCCTTTCTTTGAACATATCTAGAGAAAAAGGAACAGAATCTTGGCTGGTAGGATAGAAGAAGAGGTAAATCTTTCTTCTTTTTCTTTTTCTTTTTCTTTTTTTTAACTGCTGAAGCCTTGACTCCATGGAAGAATACAGGAGCAATCACATCTGAGGTTTTGTACGACCTAGTAGTTGGTTCACGTATCTGGCTAAATGTGTTGTTAAAAGAAGAAAATGAAAAGCCTCAGTTAACAAAGGAATGTCATGATGATCAATTATTTCTGGTGTTTAGTATCTGAGAATCCTATCTTAAGGTAAAATGTTTTTTTGCTGATGAGTGAATGCCAGAAATAATAATCTGACAGTAAGCCTTTGTGAATCTGACCAAATGAAAGCTTTAAAAAAAAAGAAAGAATTTATGGAGAAGTCAGATTGCACGTTGTTTCATGAGTGCTCTCCTTTTAGAATGAATCTAAATGACTGAAATATTATTCATTATACCTGTAATCATACCAAGAGTATAATAGGTACTAAGCACACACACACACACACACACACACACACACACACACAACTCGTAAAATGCCATCAGAAATATGGCTTTAGCCAACAAAAGAAAAGACCTTCAGAGACAGTCATGAAAACTTGGGTGTAGCCTGTAATATGTTGGGTCAGCAGGGTTCTGAAATGCTGTGGACCATTAAAACTCAACGCATGGTGAAAGTCATAAATCCTTGGTATTATGTAAAGAAAGTAAGCTTTGGAATTGAATATGTTAGCATTTTATTGTAGATTAAAAAAATAATTCCACTACTGCAGAAAGCTTTGGGACGTGTACTCCCAGTATCACAAGAAGAGCTTGTGTGAGCAAATAGAGTTTCAGAGGTATTCACAGAATTTCTAGCTCAGAAAAAGACTGATTTCCTTGGGAAATGGTGTCATTTGGATATTTCAAAGACACGGGAAGATCTTTACACTCTTCCTGAATGCTTCCTTGGCTCCAAAGCCTTGTCCCTCACTTTAACTTAATTGAAAGGCTGCTCCTTATATCAGCTATCACTCTTCACATCTCCAGATTGTCAGTGTAAATCCTAATTGGATGGCAATCATAGCTCTCTAGTTAATCTAAAATGGCACAGCAAAAATCATCTGTCATCCATACTCCTTTGACCTTGTTATTTCTGCATATCAGACTCAACTTCACATTGTTTCAAAACTTTCTACCAATGTTCACCCTTCTCCTCACTCCAAAGACATTTAATTTCCAGCCAATCAAAGTCAATCTGAGGAATGTGTTCTCACTTTGGATGGCATTTTTTTTTCCTCCATGAAGCCCTGCATTTTTCTGAAAGAGATTCTTTTCCTCTTAACTATCAAATATCTTATTTGATGCATCTAGGGGTAAAGTGACTAGAGCTCTGACTTAAAGTCAAGAATAACTGAGTTCAAATCCTCCTTTAGACATTTACTAGTGGTGTAACCCTGCGCAAGTAACCAAACCTCTCTTTGTTTCACCTTCCTCATCTTTAAAAAAAAAAGGGGATAGTAACATCTAGCTCCAAAAGTTACAGTGAAGATAAAATGAGATAACTTTTGTAAAGCCCTTTACAAACCTTAAAGCATTACCATATTAATAATAGATGTTACTGCCAGTATTAGCATTACTATTTTTGTTATATTTTATTAAGCTGCTTTTAAAGGTTGTATTTGTTGGGAGAAGTGAAACCAATCTAGTTGTAATTGCTAAGAATTCCTTCCTCCTCACCAGCATATTTTATCAATGTGTTTATATCTTTCTGATGTTTATGTAAAACCAAAGCCCTTTAAGACCAACTCTATGAAGAAATCGCATTCCCAACCACCTTCTCCAGCACTGGATGAGTATTATTTAATACCACTCAAAGCCCTGGGCCAGGAGGGGGAGAATTATACTCTTTCCTCCTCACTGCCATTTCTAGAACCGCTCTTAACAAAGCGATTTTTCCTTCAAGGTTCATTCCACCAATCTTTACCACTCTATCAGGACCCTGGGTGCTGTTACCTTTCAGCCTCCAGGTAATTCTCCCTCCTTTTTCAAGTGCCTTGTTTATAATCTCCCTTTTCAGCCCAACCCCTTCCTTCACAGGTGGAAATCACATGTATGAATACACAATACATATAGTGATGGCTTCTTAAATACCTTGTCCCTCCAATTCCTCCAATTCCTCTATATCCTCAACTCTGAGGATCTATACCTTATCCCACCTCAGCCACAGACCCTTGACCTCACCATCAGTCATAATTCTTTGACCTTTGTAATCCAGACCTCTGAACTTGCACTTTTAGATCATGGAGTCTTGCTCTTTAATCTTTCCCTAGTCCCTTTCCCTCAATCTGTCCTTTTACCCAATAATGACTCTCCCTTCTTTGTCAGTCCCATTAGCCCAGCTCTGCCTCACTTTCCTCCCTTCGCAGTCTTAACCTTCTATTCAACCAAACTGTCCTTTGTCCTTGAATTCCTTACCCTCTGGTAATCTCAAGCTTGGGTTACTCCTCTTCTTCCTGCTCCCAACCCAGTTATCTTTACTCTTATTTACATGCTGCAAAACACCACTCTAGGAAGTCACTAAATCTTGTTCATTGGGTCTACTATACATTTGTTATGTAATCTCAACTGGCCCCTTATTACTGTACAATATCCTTTTACTCTTCTATGATTGGCTCCCTATTACATTTTCTATAGTTTTTGTTGCAACTCTTCTTTTCTCAAACCATTTAAATTACCTCTCCCCAATACCATCCATCTTTTTTGTGGGACAATGAGGGCTGAATGACTTGTCTAGAGTCACACAGCTAGTAAGTGTCAAGTGTCTGAGGCTGGATTTGAACTCAGGTCCTCTTGAATCTAGGGCCAGTGCTTTATTCACTGTGCCACTTATCTGCCCCACCATCCATCTTATTAAAAAAATTATCTTAATTTATTTTTGTTACATTTGAAGTCCCAAATTATTTCATTCCTTCTCTTCCTGCCCTATACTAGAGGCCACCATTTAATGGAGATGTATAAATATATATAAAACTATACTTTGTGTGCTTTTATTTATCATTTCTTTCTCTGGAGGTGTATAGCATATTCCTTCATAGATCCTTTATGGTTTATTTGAGTATTTATAGTACTCAGAAAAACTTGGTTGTAAACAATTACTCTCCAAACAATATTATCATTGTTATATACAACATTCTCTTGGTTCTACTCGCTTCACTTTTCATTATTTCATGCAAGTCTTTCCATGTTTTTCTAAAATCAGGCAGCTCATCACTTCTTCTTCTCCTTCTCCTTCTCCTTCTCCTTCTCCTTCTCCTTCTCCTTCTCCTTCTCCTTCTCCTTCTCCTTCTCCTCTTCTTCCTCCTCCTTCTTCTTCTCCTTCTTCTTTTTTGTGTGGCAATTGGGGTTAAGTGACTTGCCCAGGATTACACAGCTAGTAAGTGTCAAGTTTCTGAGTTTGGATTTGAACTCAGCTCCTCCTGAATCCAGGGCCTGTGCTCTGTTAAGGCTAAAATTCTAGCTAAACTGTCTAAAATATCTAATGAGTGGTCGCCAATAAATTATAAGCTTTAGCAAGAGTTAGACTTTTAAACATTTATTAAGGAGAATAAGAATTTGGTAAAGAGAGAGAAAAAGGCCTAGATTCCTATCTATTAAAGGGAGAGCACATTTCTAGCTCCCTTCTCAGGCAGAGTCCAGAGGAAAAGCGAGCCTGAGCGCCAGTCTCTTCCTTCCTCCTCCCACTAGCCCGCGTCACTTCCTGACTCCTGGTCTTGCCCTCAAAGACCTTCCCTTCATGGGCAGAACTCTTCTACAGTAAGTATCCAGCAGGTGGCGTTATTCCAATCGTTACAGCTCTATCCACTGTGCCACCTAGCTGCCCCGCAGCTCATCACTTCTTGCAACACAGTAGTAATCCATCATAATAATATAACACAATTTGTTTAACCATTCCTCAATTGTTGGGCAGCTCCTCAATTTCCAGTTCTTTGCCACATCTGCATCCTTAAGAAAAAACTTCATACTTTACCGCAAGAATAGAAGACACATATCTTGATCCCTGCTTTCTCCCCAATTTGCCTCAAATCCCTTCAAAGTCTCAGTCTGCTGTGTAATTATGATATGGTGGGTATGGTGGGCTATTGAAGGCTATGCCAGTGGAATAAAAGTTGCTGCAAGTTCTACCATGATCAAAAACCTTTGAATATGGTCATGGCAACAAACTAATTTTGGTTTCCAACAACCAGCCAACTTAGTATGAAGAGAGACTCATCATCAATAGGTTGGACACTTGATAATTTTTTTCAGGTGAGGAATAAAGCAGAAATATGTGTACTTATTAACATTTGTTTGCCATTGTCATGGAGGCTATGCATGCAGAGTCCAAGTTCAAGTGTATTGTATATAGATGGAGAGTTCTTTTAGATGAAGTTTTGGTGAAGCTTTGAACCAGTCTAACCATTTTAGAAAGCAATATAAAATTACATAAAAGAGGCACTAAAATGTCTATACCATTTGACTCAGAGATTCATATCCTAGGATGCCATCATTAAGAAGAATGTCTTTATATACATCAATACATTTATAGCTGTATTTTTTGTGATAGAAAAGAATTGAAAATAAAGCAGTTTCCCAGGGATTGAGGAATGGTTAAATAAATTGTGTTACATGAATGTAATGGAACGTTATTGTATTTTAAGATATGATGAATGTGATAAATATGGAGAAACATGGAGAGATCTATACTAACTAATGGAGAATAAAGTAAGTAGGGTAAAATAAACAACATACTCAGTGACTGCAGCATTCTAAACAGAAAAGAAAAACACATGCAAGAAAGCAAAAAGTAAATGCTACAACATTATAAAGAATAAGTCTAGCTCTTAAAGAAGAATATATTCCCACTTACAGAAGAGGTAGAATCACAGGTATTACACATATTTTCAAACTTTTCAAAGTATTAGTTATACTAATTTTTCTTCTTTTTCTATTTAAAAATAGTATTTGTTATATATGAGACGACCCTCTGGGATGAGGAGAGGAATTAGATACCGAGGGAAACTATGGTGATATATAAAAAAGACATCAATAAAAACATTTAAATTTTAAGAAAATGGCATAATGTACAAAGAGAATAAAAAATGACTCACCTTCCTCTGCCCTTGTCAGACTGCACCTGGACAATTTGTTCATTCCTAGGAAGAAAAGTGACAAAATGGAGTGGACCTAGAGAAAGAAAAACAGATTGATGAGAGGATTGAAAAGCATGCCAATATAATAACGGCTGAATGTATTGAATCTACCTAGCCTGAAGAAGAGAAGGAATAAGGGGAGACATTAAAGTTGTCTTCATGTCTTGGATTGACAGCAATGGAAAAGAGAGACTGGAGAGATGAGAACTAGGAGCATTAAGTAGAAATAGATTTCCTGCTAGATGTAATGAAAAACTTCCTCACCATTACAGATGCCTGAATGCAAATGGGCTGCTTTGGGATGGAGGTTTTCAGATGGTTGATTGGATGATCATTTGTATGAGATATCATGGACAGTATGTTCATTTATAAGTTTACCACATTTACATCCTTCCCAACTTGGAGATCCTTGATTTTATGATTAAACCTGTTCAATTAGAGTTGCTATTCACAAATGTTGTATCTTATTTTTAAATCAATTCTACATGATTTTGACATAAAGGGTGATATCATAGGTAAATTAGGAGAGGAAGGAATACTTTACTTCTTAGATCTATGGAGAGAAAAACAATTTATGTCCAAACAAGGGCTAGAGAATATTATGAAATACAAGATGGATGGCTTTGATTACATTAAATTTAAAAAGTTTCTGTACAAACAGAAGCAATGCAGCCAAAATTAGAAAAGAGGCAGAAAGCTGGGAAACAATTTTTACAGCCAGTATTTCTTATAAAGGCCTCATTTCTAAAATATATAGGCAACTAAATCAAATTTATAAGAATGTAAGTCATTCCCCAATTGAGAAATGGTCAAAGGATATGAACAGGTAGTTTTAAGATGAAGAAATCAAAGCTATCTATTGCCATATGAAAATATGTTCTAAATCACTATTGATTAGAGAAATGCAAATTAAAACAACTCTGAGGTACCACATCATACCTATCAGATTGGCTAATGTAACAAAAAAGGAAAATGATAAATGCGGCAGAAGCTGTGGAAAAATTAGAACACTGATGCATTGTTGGTGGAGCTGTGAACTGATCCAACCATTCTGGAGAACAATTTGAAACTATTCCTAAAGGGATATGGGACTGTGCATACCCTTTGACCCACTAATACCACTACTAGGTCTATATCCCAAAAAGATCATAAAAGAGGAAAAAGGACCCACATGTACAAAAATATTTATAGCAGCAATCTTTGTGGTGGCAAAGAATTGGAAATTGAGGGAATGCCCATCAACTGGGTAATGACTAAACAAATTGAGGTATAATGAATGTAATGGAATACTATTGTGCTGTGAGAAACAATGAGCAGGAGGATTTCAGAGAAACCTGGAAGGACTTACATGAACTGATTCTGACTGAGAGAACCAGAACAAGGAGTACATTGTACACATTAATGGCAACACTGTGTGATGATCAACTGTGATAGACTTGGCTCCTCTTAGCAGTGCAATGATCCAAAACAATTTCAAAGAACTCATGATAGAAAATGTTCTCTACATCCAGAAAAATAGAACTATGGATTCTGAATGCAGATTGAACCATACTGTTTCTACTTTTTGGCTGGTTTTTTTTTTGAGATTTTTCCCTTGTGTTCTGATTCTTCTTTCACAATATGACTAATGCTGAATTATGTTTAACATGACTGTACATATATAACCTATATCAGGTTGTTTTCTGTCTTGAGAAGGGAGGAGGCAGGGGAGGGTGGTAGAAAAATTTGGAACTAAAAATCCTATGAAAACAAATGTTGAAAACTAACTTTATATGTAGTTTGAAAATAATAAAATACTCATGATTTTTAAAAAATCATTTCATTTCATATGGTAATTACTGTGACCTTAGCTTTAATTAGTTAATGACCTAACTGTTCAAAGTCAACTGCTTATGAAATGACTTTTAGCTTATAGCCAATAACTTATCTAAAACATGGTCAACTTCATTTTTGATAATGTATGTAGCTCAGTTTTCTTTATTTCATTAATGCATTATTTCTGAGGAAAGTTTTACATTGGAGAATAGGCCACAAAGGCCCTGATGGGTGGGTGGCTTCTGAGTAGTCTACACCTCTTTCAGCTTTCATTACCTTGACTCTGAACTTTCTTTTTTCTTGAAAAAAATATTGTTTTTTTCTTTTTATGTCACATTCATTTCTAAATATTTCCCTCTCCTCATATATAAATGGGCCTTCCTTTGAAACAAAGATTAAAACAAAAAGAGATGGTGCAGTGGATAGAGCACTGGTCCTGGATTCAGGAGGACCTAAGTTCAAATCCAGTCTCAGACACTTGACACTTACTAGCTGTGTGACCCTGGGCAAGTCACTTAACCCCAATTGCCTCAACAATAAACAAACAAAAAAAGAACCAACATATCAACTTTATCCCATACCCAGAAGGGATGGAGATACATTTTCTTCATTCTTCTTCAGAGTTAAGTTTGTTCATAATAATTATTGAATATTATTTTAATATAATTTTAAAATTCTTATTTCAGCCCCTTTTAGCACTAAAACCATCAAATATCAAGCTATATATTGGTTTGCAGGATCTTGTCAAATTCTTTGTGGAATTGTACTTTTCCATCACTTGTATTGGATTATGGGCATGCAGGCTTCAATTATCTTCATGGGGTAACTTTCTTTATATCTACTGTCAGCATTCTATGAAGGAATAAACAAGTGCCCCATAAAAATTACTTTACTGTGTCAATGAAAAGTATGACTTTAATTATAGACTTTTTTGCAAGCATCATGCTAACCACTGGAGATATGAATACAAAAACAAGACAGTCCCTGACCTCAAGGATTTTTTTCATTCTGGTAGAAGTAGTGGTGGCCAGGGAAGAATGTGCTAATTTGCAAAGTCACAGGTATGGTGGGTAAGACATAAGGAAGTTGATTGACATGCCTTTTCCAAAATTAATAGTAGAACTGATTTGATTTGTTCCTAAAGTAAGAGCTTGAAAGGTGTAGGGGTATACATGGGTGGCTGGGTGGAAAGCAAGCAAATGGCTAGGTTGAGGAGTCAGATGATCCAGTCTAGGGTCTGGGACTGACTAGGTAGTGGATTTTTTCCATTTTGTTTTGCATTTGTGTGTATTTCTAGTTAAATGATTTACCCAGGGTCATGCAGCCAGTTGCTATCTGAGGCAGGATTTGGAAATAGGTCTTCCTGACTCCTAAGTCAGCATTCTACCCCCTGGGTCATCTACCTGGCCTAGACATATGCATTAGTTCTGGTTAACTGTACAGTTATAGCCCCAGAATGGTGGTACCAGAGCTAAGTATATTAAATCATCCAGGACATGATTTCCAGAGGTCTTCTGTGCTAGAAGGAAAATGTAGAACATTGCCTAGCAAAGAGATGTTGAGAGTAGATAGCTGGATGAAATCAGCTAATATCTGGGTTTGACCAGTGTTTTAACTTGCTAATTAACAACATTCCTTGGGCACCCTTCCCTTTATTTCTGAACCTCCAGAGCATATGAGATTTGTTATGGGAGGTTGGTAGAGAGGCAGGGTGAGAGAGATGGTCTTGGAGACTGGAAGACCTGGATTCAGTTTCTGTTTCTGACATGCCAAGTGATTCTTTAGTATTCTAAGTTACATAGGAATTGTTGTGCTGTCAGTAGAAAAAGTTTTCCACACCATTGAAATCTCATTATGTATGTGTATACACACATACATCTATACCTATATGTACATCACATATGCATACAAACATACATACATACATAGATACCCATGTTACCAACTCTGAGGTTCGACTTAGGTATTTGTTATTTGTTATTTGCATTCATATTCTATAAAAGCCTTCCAATGCATTAATCAATAATGATGGGGGCCCTTCCATTTATTTTTGCTTAATCTGGAGAAGCAACAATATTAATTTATGTCTTTTCCCCCCTTTTTAAGTTGACATATATCTTTAGGAGAAAAAATACAGATCAATAAGAACAGTGATCTTTGGTCAGATTTTTAAAAATGACCTCTGTAATCAGGTCCCTAAAATTATATCAGTAGTTGTGGTTCAATCATTTTTCAGTCTTGTGTGACTCTTGTGATCCCATTATGGGGTTTTCTTGGAAAAGATACTGAAGTGGTGTGTATTTTCTTCTCCAGCTCATTTTATAGATGAAGAAACTGAGGCAGAAAGAGGTTAAGTGACTTGCCCAGGGTCACACAACTCATAAGTGTCTGAGGCCAGATTTGAACTCAGGAAGATGAGTCTTCCTGGCTCTAGGTCTAACACTCTACCCACTGAGCCACCTAGATGCCCCAAAATTCTATAAATGCTTGACTAAATATGCAATCAATTGTTCCACGTGTATATATATCCAGTTCATAAACACTTTCCAGATGGGACTTAAGTGATTTACTTCTTCACTTCACAGTTAGTAGTGACAAACCAGCCAATAGCCAAATGTACTTTATCTAGGCCCATGGCTACATATGTAATTTCTTGAATGCATTATGAAGGCTGCTAGTCATGTAGATTGTTTTTCTTCTGAAGTAGAATGCCCAATTCTAATTAATTTTCTAAGGAGAAATGTGGAATAGGAATGGATGGATTATCTTAGAAGAAATTTCTATTCCTTGACTCAACTATTCCAATCACCATTTAGTGATATAAATCATGAGGAGAACCATAGAAAGACATAGAATGATTGTAACTAGGCACATAGAGTGAAGTAATAGCTGGGAGTTTTTACCTGTTTATTTCCTAGTCTTAAATAACACTACATTATCACTCTTAATGGATACAATTTACTTTAATAATTCTCCTTAGGTTTTAGAGTACTTTGATTTAAAGAAGCAAAAAGAGCTACACACATATACTTTTATCCTGACCACACACCTGTAAAAAAATGAAGAATTATGTACTGGTTGTTGTTGTTTGTCCTTCATTCTTTTTAAAAAATTGTCCTTCATTCTTGAAAAGGACCATGACATCAATGGGATGTCATGGATTGCAGTGAATTGGATTTAAATGAGGGAAGGCTGTGCAAGGTCATTAGCCTCACTCTCTTCTCCAGAGCCATCTGGGTCCAGTGGCAAGATGAATGGAGATGGCCCTGGGTGTTTAAGACAATTGGGGCTAAAGGACTTGCTTAGAGTCACACAGCTAGTAAGCATCTGATGTGAGATTTGAACTTAGGTCCTCCCAACTTCAGGGCCAGTGCTCTATCCATTGCATCACCTAGCTGCCTAATGTCTCAATTTTAGGTGAAGAAAGCTTATTCTATATAAGCAAATTCTTTCAACTACTCACTCACTCAAGGTCAATATGTCAATTTTTTTTCTTTTTTTTTTTGTTTGTTTCTGTGGGGCAATGAGGGCTAAGTGACTTGCCCAGGGTCACATAGCTAGTGTCAAGTGTCTGAGGTCAGATTTGAACTCAGGTCCTCCTGAATTCAGGGCCAGTGATTTATTCACTGCACCACCTAGCTGCTCCAATTTCCTTTCTTTTTTTTTTTAAACTTTTGCTGAATTCTTTTAACTTGTAGAGAAAATGAACTACAGAGATTTTCATAGGCTTTATTTAATAATTTGCAAGACAATTTATTTAGTGTCTCAGAATATTCTATGAGGACTTCATTTTTGCTTACAAAATCCCTCCAAAAGAAAACTCTTAATGGTTTCCTCATGAATTGGTAACTTTTTTCATTTTTAAGTTGGATAGGTTTGACTCTTTGACATTGAAAGGATGGATTAAATCATGGCTCCATCTAGATTTTTGATATATTTGACTGTTTGAGTGGTTTGGATATTTCCTATAATTCAATAGCTGAATGAATAGGCTGTGTTTGTATGACAAGTCAAGCAGATAAAGAGAGGCAGTAAACTGCATAATTCTGGCCTAAAAGCTGTCCTTTTCTCAGTTGTTTTTGTTAAAGGCAAAACTGTGTTTTGGCCTTAGATAACTGGAAAAGAAAACTAATATACTTTTTCTTTAATATCATATGAAAGAGGCAATGTGGTAGAAAAAAACTTTGGACCTAGACTCAGGGAGAGACTGAGGTTGAATCTTCCTTCTGACACTTGTTAACTGTGTGAACATAGATGTGTTTGTTCCTTAATCTCTCTGAGCTTCAATTTCCTCATCTGGAAAATGCACCTCCCCAGATTATCTTGAGGCTCAAATGAGATGATGCATGTTAAATTGCTATATAAATGTTAACTATTATTAGTCCAGTTTCCTGAAACTGTCTACAATGGCACAAAATGAAATGGGACTTGATTAGTAGCTTTTTAATTTCATCAATGTAGACTAGGTGAATTAGAGTAGTTATTTAAAAAAAATCATTCTGGGATCTCATCTTACATCTTCCCAAAAGTGACATGTACTTTAATTCTTCATCTCCATCTCTGCTTTGGTGATTTTGTGGGGCCCTATCTTGCCAGTGTCTTGAATAACACGGGAGCAAACTCATGAACAATATATTTTTTTGGCCAGCATCATCTAAAAATGCTTATGTTTATCCAGCATGTGGGAATTCCTCTCATCATAATAATCAGAGGCATGTTCCATGGCCTGGGAAAGAAATTTTATCTCTTGCATGCCTTTCACTTCAATTTCATCAATGCATTTGACAACAGGAAATGAAGTTTATTGAACCTCAGTATTCATCCTTTGAAAAGCCACTCCCAGTGTCAAAGCAATAACTCAGACAGACAATTTCTGAGAATCCCTCCACCAGAGCTGTGATTATTCTGAAGGTGAAAAATCTTAATCCACTTCACAGAGGTGATCAACAGACCTTTTTATCTCCCCCTTCCTTTCCTCTGGATGATTAAAATAATGGTAACAGGACAAAAAAGTAACATATAAAAGAGATAAACAAGGATCTGAAGAGTTCTTGATTATAATCCTGACCCCACATTCTCTTTCACTAGGGAAAAAAATCCAGAAATGTGTTGCAGGTTTCATCAGCAGTTTCATCTTCAACAATACCTTCATTATAAATAAAAACCTATATAGCAGTTTGAAGGTTTTTAAGTCTATAAAATGGGAAATTGAAGATATATTTGCCAAAAAAGAATCCCATATCCTGCCTGTCAAAATGTGGTTGAAATGAAGAATGATTAATGTTAGTCACTTATATTGGATATTACCACGATCCCTGTAATTTTCCCCAGTAATATTGGGGTATATCAGTGCTTGTAGTAGATGAAAATGTTATGAATTGTGAAATTTTGCATTATTGAACCTTTGTATATAAAGATGCCACTTGGAGGTAGACTAACTTCTAACGATAAAAAAGAAGACAAAAGGAAACTTGTAAGAAGAATAGCTGGCATTTATATAGTGCCTATGTTGTTGTTCAGTCATGTCTGACCCTTAATTAACCCATTTAGACTTTTTTTTAGCAAAGATACTAGAGTGGTTTGCTATGTATTTTTCCAGTGGATCCATTTTGTCAGGCAAACTGGTTTAAGTGACTTTCTTAGTGTCACACAGCTAGGAAGTATCTGAGGCTGGACTTGAACTGTGTTATATAGTTTTGCAATTAGAACAGTTAGGTGGTACAGCAGATAGAGTCCCAGGCCTAGAATCGGGAACTTATCTTCAGGAGTTCACATCTGGTCTCAGACACTTAGTAGCTGTGTGACCCTGGGAAAGTCACTTAATTCTGTTTGCCTTAGTTTCCTCACCTGTAAAATGAACCAGAGAAAGAAATGGCAAATCAATCCAGTATCTTTGGCAAGAAAACCTCAAATAAAGTCATGAAGAATTGGATACAATTTAAACTACTGAACAGCACTAAAGTTTTCAAAGTGCTGTATGTATATTATCTCATTTGAGACTCACAACAACCACGTGAGGAAGGTACTATTATTAGCCCCATTTTATATTTGAGAAAACTGAGGCAGACAGTGATTAAGCAGCTTACCTAGGGTCCCACAGCTAGTAAGTGTCAGGTGGGATTTGAACTCATTTTTTTTCTGACTCCAATTTCAGCAATTTTAACCACTGTACCACTTAGCTGCCTATGCTATATTTCACAAACACACTGAGGACAACATGAAGATTTGTTTTCCTCAAGAGATATTCAGGCAAGGATCATGGGGATAGTGAAACATAAGTCTAATTTCATGTTGATCAAGAAATGTATCAATTATTGTTGCAAATGCTGTCCTCTACCCTCTTCTTTAACCCTTTATCATGTCAATATATCAGAGAGCCTGGGATCCCATTGAAGTGATGTAGATCACAACTCATCCACACTCTTATCCTGTGTAACTGTTACCTATCTTTTACTGTAAAGCCTCTTTAAGGGATCTATCTTCATTGCTGGAAACCTGTGAGTTTCCCATTTAGGTATTCCACTTCTATCTCTGAATCTGACTGCCCTTTTCAAATCTTACCTCTTCTGGATTATTATTTCGTTTTGCTGTCCCTTGTGTGTGAGCCATCATTGACAATATTCTCTGCCTACTTAAGGCCATTTTATGTCTCTTCATTGCCCAGTGAGTCACCTGGAGTTTTGACTGTTGATATGCATGATTTGTAGCTATCTAACACAATTGGATGAGTTGTGGTATTACCAAGATGAGTTTCTCTTCATGTAAGAGCTTGTTATCATTGAAAATACTGTGCAGGGGACAGCTAGCTGGCACAGTGAATAGAGCACTGGCCCTGAATTCAGGAGGACCTGAGTTCAGGTCCAGCCTCAGACACTTGACACTTACTAGCTGTGTGACCCTGGGCAAGTCACTTAACCCTCATTGCCCTACAAAAACCAAAAACAAACAAACAAACAAAAAAGAAAATACTGTGCAGTTTTCAAAATGCAATCTAGTTCACTTCATACCTCCTATTAAATTCAGTGCACACTACTCAATGTTCTTCTTCAGGCTGTGTCAAAGATAAAAGGATAGATAAAAGGAATGGTTCAATGGGCTCTCCACTATATATTGTAATCTAGACAATATATGTTCTTCATCCACTTGGTTATTCCTCATTGTATTGTTAGGAAATGTAAAAAAAGTAAAATATTTATCAATGAGATACCAAGTACTCTAAAGAAGTATTATGTTGACTTAAAAGGCTATGCCAAGGGGCAGCTAGGTGGCACAGTGGCTAGAGCACTGGCCCTGGAGTCAGGAGTACCTGAGTTCAAATCCGGCCTCAAACACTTAACATTTACTAGCTGTGTGACCCTGGGCAAGTCACTTAACCCCAATTGCCTGACTAAAAAAAAAATTAAATAAATAAAAAGGCTATGCCACTATTGAGTGGTTATGGATCCAACTTTGGAGAATTTTTAGTATCATGTGACTTTGACTCAATGAACATTTACAAATTTAAATCATTTACAAATAAAAGCACTTGGTGGGCTTCATCATCTATAGAGAATCCACATTCCATTTAAACTCTAAATTTGACATCCTTCATGACACCCATAGATAACTATGGAAAAGATGAGTCTTGCTTTAGGCCCTTCTTGATAATGACATCAGAGGACTATGGAATAAAGTTTCCTTTGTTGTTTTTGTTTCACCCACTGATGAATCCTCTATTATCTTAATATGTACTTGGGAGAAACCATATTGGACCCTACACTTCAAAGCTGACGTTTTTGCTCTATCATATCATATGCTTTATGCTAGCAATCAAGTGAACAATCAAACATAAAGCTCACAGTGAAATCTCATGGCCTCTGCATTCTTTAATCACTTGTGTGACCATGATGCAAAATCATGACTGCAAAATCTTTCTGCTACCTTCCTCATATTTTCATATCTGGACAAATGGAAAAAGGACTAGGAACAACAACAGACCTGGTTCAACTCAGGTTCGTGGCTATTCCCCCTTTTAGAGTCTCTCATTATTCTCCTGCCCAATACAGCCCTTTTATTGCTGCTGGAATAAAGGTTGAGACGTACCTAGGTCAAGTCCCACTTCTGCTTACATCATGGAGCACTTCTGGCTCAAGAATCAACACTGGCATAAGGAGCCCAGGCTCTAGAGTCCACAGATCTGGGGCCAAGTGCTGTCTCTGTCTTTTATTACCTATATGACCAAGGTAGGGCAATTCCCTTAACATTCCTGGCTCTCGGTTTTTTGTTTTTAAATCTATTAAAGCAAGGGGATGGACTACATTGCTCCTGGAGCCTCTTCTAGTTCTAGAACTATAATTCATGATCATTTGATGTTAAGTAAGAGTCAAATTTCTCTGCATGGCATTCAACACTTTACAGACTTAGTACCACCCTACTTTTCCAGTTTTATCTCCAAGCCATCTTTGTGACCTTTCCCAAGCCACTTAATCTTCCTGGACCTCAGTTTCTCTATTTGCAAAATAGGGGTTTGACTAGATGTAAGATTCTATGAATTCAGTCAATTTATTATTCATTAAGCATTTATTAAATATTTTCTACTTATATTTGATATTGTGAATGAATAATGCTTAATGTTTATTAGATAAATGTTAAGGTTGACAAGATAGTCCTTCCTCATTTTGAATATAAAATCAAATTATAGTCCCTTCAATTTACTACAGCAAGAGTTTATTTTTTAAAATATTTTTGTGTTTTGTTTTTTATCATAAAAGTATTTCATTATTTTCCAGTTATATGTAAAGATAGTTTTCAACATTTGTTTTCATAATATTTTTAGTTCCAAATTTTTTCTCCCACCCTTCCTTCCCTCCCCCCTCCCCAAGACAGAACACAATCTGATATAGATTATATATGTACAATTACATTAAACATATTTCTGCATTAGTCATGTTGTGAAAGAAGAATCAGAACAGAAGGGGAAAACCTTAAAAAAAAGAAAAAAAAACAAAAAAGTAGAAACAGTATGGTTCAATCTGCATTCAGTATCCATAGTTATTTTTTCTGGATGTGGAGAACGTTTTCCATCATGAGTTCTTTGGAATTGTCTTGGATCATTGTATTGCTTGAGAAGAGCTAATTCTATCACAGTTGATCATCACACAATGTTGCTGTTACTGTGTACAATGTTCTCCTGGTTCTGCTCACTTCATTCAACATCAGTCCACGTAAGTCTTTCCATGTTTTTCTGAAATCTGCCTGCTCATCATTTCTTACAGCACAATAGTATTCCATTACATTCATATACCACAACTTGTTCAGCCATTCCCCAATTGATGGGCATTCACTTGTACAGCAAGAGTTTATTACATACCTACTATGTTCTAGGTACTGTGTTGGGCACTGGCAATACAAAGATAAAAATGAAATGGTTTCTTCTGTCAAGCAACTTATATCCTATTGGAGGGAGTAATAATATACACAGAAAAATATATAACACAATATGTATGTATATATTTATGCAAACACATGTAAATATATGCAAATGCAATTTGTATAAATACATATATGTGCAAATATGCACATAAAATTTTTTAAAAAGTAATTTTGAGATTGGCACTTCCTTTAAGTTCCAAGTAAAATCCTACTGTCTACAGGACATTTTCCCTAACTCCTTTTAATTTCAGTGTTTCCTTCCTTCGATTATTTTTATTTATCATCTATATTGCTTACTTTGTATATATTTGTTTGCATGTTGTCTCTCCAATGTGAGAATTGGAGTGCCATCAACCTGCTGAGAAAGACATTGCAGAGAAGCTCTGCCCTGAGGAGAAAGCATGAGGTGACCTTTCTGGGGTTTTGAAGGTCCAATTGGTGTCTAGAAGTTGTGCCTGCTGCCTGTGGGTCGTGTCAATCAAAGATATCAGCCAAATAGCTTGGAGCTGTGTGTGGATTGCCCTGCTTCCTGTTTCACAGGGGGCTTCTGGAAGATGTGGTGGAGGAATGGGGTCTTTTTGTTCAGGAACTGGCTGTGAGCAAGAGGAACACTTTCTCTTAGATAGCTAGATAAAGGCTGTTTTTCCTCTCTTTCTCTCTCTCTTTGCTAACTCCTAATATACTTTAATAAATGCTTAATGCCCAAAGACTGCTGCTAAAGCTTTTCTAATTTAAGGCGACCACACATTAGATTTTAAACATCACAGCTAGAATTTTAGGCTTCACACCCAATAGACTGTAAGTTCCATGAGGGTAGGGACTATCTTTTGCCCCTTTTTGTATTCCCCAAGCACTTAACACAATACCAGGCATGTAGCTGGCACTTAATGAATATTTATTGATTGATTGATTGAACTGAGGGAATCAGGAGAACCTCAAAGGGGTGGTGCCACTTAAAGACTGGTGGCTCTCACTTGAAGGAAGCGAGGGGGCCAAGAGGCCTGAGGTCAAGAGGGAGATCATTCCAAGCATGGATACAGAGATAGGTTATGAAATAGCATCATCCTGTAGGATAAGAGAAATGGGCCAGTTTTCATGCAAAACAGTGCATGTTAAGGAGTAATCAGTCTGTAAAGTGGGTTAGAGTCAGACTTCACTCAACAACAACAACCAACAACATGTGTTGGAGACAAACTGTGAAGGACCTCAAAAGCCAAGCAGAGGAGTTTGCATTTTATACTAGAGGCAATAAGGAACCACTGGAGATTCTTGATCAAGCAAGTCATAATTCAATAATTCAATTCAATGAACTTTTATTAAATGCCTACTATGTGACAGGGACTGCACTAATCACTGGAAATATAAATAAGAAAAAAAGAAAGACAAATCCATCCTCAAGGAGCTTACACTGAAATAGGAAAGACAATGCACAAAAGGAAAGTGAAAGGGGATACTAAGGAGTACCTGATTGTATGTGTAGGGGTCAGGAATGAGGTGAGGTTGGGCAGGAAGAATGATGCTTTGTGGAGTTGAAACCAAACATAGCTATTGATGGAAAATAGAGTTACCTGTAAAGTTCTATAAAGGAAGGATATGGGGAAAGTTTATTGCTCTACGTTCCCATCCTCCAATAAGAGGCAAGGGGCAACCAAAGGAGTTGAAAAGCTATGGAGTATTAAAAGCTGAGTCAATCTTCACAGTGAGGCAGTTTTATATGATCAGATTATTCTGGGAGAGGCATGATATTCCAAAGAAACCAAGCACAGCTGCTGATGGAAAATGGTGAGGATGATCAAACCTGCACTTTTAGGTCTATCACCTTGGCAGGTTTTTAGAGGATTATTAGAGAAGGGGAAAGGCTGGGAGTAGGAGAGCAATTAGGAGGCAATAGTCCTGTCTGATATTTTGATGTACATTCAATTGAAGATTCTGAATATGCGCCCTTCCCCAATAGAGATATAAACTTATACTGAAACAGAGGAATTATGATCTAGCTACATGAGTCAAAAAAAAAAAAAGAAAAAAAAAGAAATGAAGGCTGGTATATAGGTAAGTGCATAAATAACAATAGATTTTAGAACCAGATGATGCAATGTTTGAATATTTCACAAAAAATGGTTTAGAAATAGCCTTGGAACCTCTAACAGGACAGTAAATATGCTTAATTAATTCCTTGATCTAGTTTGTTCATATTTGCTTCAGTCCTTGACCCAGTAAAGACTGGGCAGAGCTCTAACCAAAGATCCAAGAGAATTTTTCTTTTGTTTCCTGGCTCCATCAGTAGGGGAATTGTCTCTATTTTGTTCACATCTTTGTTTCATAACATTTCATTAGTTGCCTTGCTCATGGTCACAGTTTCTCTTTTGATCAGCCAAGTCAAACATGGAGCCAAGCAGAGACTGAAGTCACAAGGATGAGTCCTGTTCCCAGATGATTAGTGTCATAAAAAACTCTGTATCTTCCAACCAGGTACTGAACTGGCTTCTTCCAGAACCATGATTAATGTACCATGTACATTCATAAACTAAGGGTAGCAATATCCCTTCACATCAGTTAGCAATTAAATGCAGAAAGCGTGACCCTGCCAAGAAGTTCTCACTTAATCCACTAGTTATTTCCTGCTGCCTTTAGTCCCCCACAAGGCAAACTGACGGCCGAATAGAGAAGGGACAGTCTGGCATAGATGGGCCATACATAGATGCTAAACTCATGTGCCCTCTCCTCATTTGCAAATTCACATTTACTGCATGCCTACTAGGGGCACAAGCTAGTCTCTGTTTAAACATCACAATGTATGGGAGAATCTCTAATATATTGCAAAGTAAAAAGAAAAGCAGGGGGAGGGAAATAGATACTAGTGGTTTAAAACATAAAGTGCATTATGATGTCTTTGCACAGAAGTTGCCCACCTTTGAAATGGCAGGGTAGGGCAGGGCTCAATCCCACTGGACAGCTGGGCTTGTCAGGTAGAAAACAGGATGGATGGACGATCAGGCAGAATGGACGGGAGGACAGGAGGGTGGGAGCAGAGAGAAGAGTCATCTCTGCTTCTCTCCCAGAGTTCCTTCCTGACGCTTCTCCTCCTGTCACCTTAGGAAAGGGGGAGCAAAGCTGGATGGAGATGCTGAACTGGTGATTAGCAAAAGGCGATGCTCCAGCAGGTGTATTGGGGTACAGCTGGGAGAGTGGAACATCTGGGAAGGCCTGTGTCCAGGCCCCATCTGCTTTCCTCTTGAGCCCGAGCAACCTGCAGCTCGTCCTCTCCTCAAGTCTGAGAACTGAGTGGGGTTGATGCGGAGGTTTCACGTGCCTGAGGAAGGGCTGGGTGAGGGAACGAGAGGCGTATGTGGCGAGAAGAGAAGATGCAGAGAACGAATGGCCTGGGATGCTTCTCTGGCCCACGGAGCCCTAAAGACAGGATGCTTTCCAGGCCCCAGTCCTGGTGTGGGGGAAGTTCACCGATGCTTACAAGGGAACAGCCGATGGATCTTGCAGCTAGCCAAGCAGGCCTTGCGGGCCTCTGAGGAGGTGCTGACCCTCCCCTCAGCTTTGGCTTTGGCGCTCTGGGTGCCGTTCATGCACACCATTTTGAGCGGATCCCGGCTCCCACGGTTCTGTCCATTTTGTCCAACCTTCTCCTCGGGGCCTGTCCTGGTACTTGAGTGTAGAGATGTTGTCCTCAATGTCAAAGAGGTCGTCATTCTTTTCCTCATTGTAGCCATGCAGATCCTCCAGATAAGGAATCACTGTCATACTTCGCACAAAGCCAGGTTCTATAGGGGATAGAAAGAAATATACTACTCTGTTCCTGCTTTCCAGAAGATTTCATTATATTTAGATGAAAAATTAAATAAAAATAGCAAGTGGTATATGATGAAATCAAATAAATGGCAGTGATGAAAACCATAAAGAGCTTGAGAACTGCTATAGATGGTACATCTGTATATTATGGAGAGCTAGGAGATACAATAGCTAGGACACTCAGCAAGGAATGAAAAAGCCCTGAGTTCAAATCCAGCCTCATACCCTTATGAACTATGTGACCCCAAGCAAGTCACTTAACCTCTGTTTGACTCAGTTTCCTTTCTATAAAATGGGGATAATATTAGCACCCAGGGTTGTTGTGAGGATCAAATGAAATAACATTTGTAAAGAGTTTAGTATAGTGCCTAGAATATAGTAGGCACTTAATAAATGCCCCCAAAGTATATTACTTTTGCACATGCTATTTAAGTTGATTCTCATAACAATCCTATCAGGCAGATAATATAGATCCTATGATTCCAATTTTATGAATGAGGAAAAAAACCAAAATGATTAAATGAGCCAGTCATTCATGTTTCCATAGCTAAAGTGGTAAAAATTTTTGGAGTTTAGCTGACTCATTTGGGAAGGGCCCACCCTGAAGATACATATGCTACTGAGGTCAGAAGGAGAAACCTGTCCATAGGTAGTCTTTGCAGGACCTCCCCTTTTGGGGGAGGAAGATCGAATACTGGCTGAGAGGAGGCTGAGGCGCTTCCTGAACGCTAGTTCTCTCTGTTCTCTGCCTTTCCGGTGGTACAAGCAACTGCAGACATCTCAGGTATGGTGAATGAACACAAATTCCTTTGAATTAGCTTAATTGGAAATGAGCTGGAGATTGTATAGACTTAGGTTAGAGCTAGGAGAATTTATCTGTATTTCTTTTTCCCTACTTCCTTATCTTTGATTTTTATTAATTTCACCTTTGTTGTTTAATTAATTCCCAAGTAATAAAATCTGATCCTTTTGTGGAAAAGTAGCTGTAAGGCTCCTTTCTTATTGGCCTGGGAGAAATATCTAAAAGGGCAGTTCAGAGGGAAGGGAGCTTTGAACCTAGAGGTCCCTCATTATTTCCGGGACCCCAATATTTTGGTGAGTCACCCAATTAACTTTCCATATATTAGATTTGGCCCTCACACTAGCAAGTATCAAAATCAGGATTCAAACACAGGTTTCCCTGAACTTCAGGTCCAATGCTCTTTCTCTTATAACACATCACCCTCCTATAACTCTCTCCAGAGGATTCTGGTACTTTTGGATTCAGCAGGAGTCACCTGAGTACATTGGTGCCCTCTTCTTCCTCTCCCACCCCTTTTCTGCTCTCAAGATACAGATATTTCTTATAATTGCTGCCTGTATTTGATCCTAACTACCTTCTTTCTTATCAAGGAAAGATTCAGTAGATAGTATGATTTCAAGGCATGGCCGAGATAGCCTAGGACTATGAAGAAGTCATTCTCTTTCTCTTTATTTCTGTTCATTTTGGGGCCTTTTTATCTGCTTTGGCTTGCCTTAGCATTAGGCAGTTAGGTGACACTATGCATAAAGCACTTGACCTATAGTCAGGAAGATCTGTGTTTAAATTCTTCTTCAGGAATTGTGGGATCTTGGATAAGTCATTTAATCTCTATCTGTCTCAGTTTCTTTATCTGTAAAGTGGGGACAATAATAGCATTTACCTCCCAGAGTTTTTATGAGTCTCAAATGAGATAAAATTTATGATGTTTTACAAACCTTAAATACTACATAACTATGTAAAATATATAGCTAGTTATTTTTATAGAACTATATAAATACTATTCCTCTTGTTCTTATTCTTGCTCTTCTCCCTTTTATTATTATTATTATTATTTTGTAGTAGTAATAGTAGAAGTAGAAGTAGTAGCAGTAGTAGTAGTAGTAGTAGTAGTAGTCCTCAGCTTGTCTCCAATTCTTTTTTTTTCCATTGTTACCATGTACTTATCTAGAACATCTGGACAGATAATAATAATTACTAAGATTTATATGTGGCTTACAGTATGCCAGGCACAGCACTAAGTATTTTGCAAATATTATCTTATTTCATCCTCACAACAACCCTGTAGGTGCTGTTATTATTCCTATTTTACATATGGGCAAATAGTTGCAAACAGGGGTTAAATGACTTGCCCGTGCTCACATAGCTTAGTAAGGCTGGATTTGAACTCAGGTCTTCCTGATTCTAGGCCCTGTGTTTTATCTCCTTCACCACCTAGCATTTTGGCCCCCCTTGTAAAATCCTTTGACTATAGAAGGTTAGAGTTCAAAGACCATTAAAGGAATGAACAATTGAAGTGGAAGGATAGCCCTGGAAATTTCTGCCTTGGACACTTGTGCAAGAATCAAAAATTATCTCTAGCTGCAGAGGCTTAAGGTGGTTATTGGATTGCTTCACTTTCATAGTATCCCCATTTTCATTCTGAGGAGTGAGTATATTTTCACAACCTGCTATGTAGATGGAGAGTGTGTTACAAACAGACATCAGTCATCCCTGATTTGGTTGATTACTTTCTTGTGTACTTTGAAGGGACATGCCTTCTGGGGAGAAATTCTAGTATTTAAAAACCCACCCACAAATTCCCATTATCCAAGCAATTTCAACCCTTCCATCTCTCTAATCACACCCTAAGACATTTAAAACACACCTTTGCTGATGCAGTTCCCTTTATCCCAAATGTCTTCCTTTCTCCTTCCCTATGTCTCTGCCAGTTGAAGTCTTGCCCAATTCAAATGCCTTCTATATGAAGTTCCCCTTGATCCTTCCAGTCAGAACTGATCTCCCTTCCATTCAACTCTTATAACATGAACTTAGTACAACTCTGAAAGTCTTCCCCACCCTTCTTTGTATTGTAGTTATTTGTGTTCATCTTGTTTCTCTTATTACACTAAAAGTGCCTCAATGACATAAATTATGTCCTTTTATTTTTTATAACATTTTGTTTTCATCAATTAAATTTTAAAATAGCTTTTAAACATTTTTAAAACAAGTTTTGAGTTCCAAATTCTATTCTTCCTTCCTTCTTTTCCCCCTGTCCCTGAGATGGTAAGCAGTCTGATATAGTTTATATGCGTGCAATCATGTAAAACATTTACATATTAGTCATTTTGTACAAGAAGACTCAAAGGGGAAAAAATGAAAGAAAGAAAGTGAAAACTATCATGCTTCAGTCTGTATTCAGGCAGTATCAGTTCTTTCTCTAGAGGCATATAGCATGCTTCCTCATGAGTCTTTTGGGATTGTTTTAGATAATTGTATTGCTGAGAAGAGCTAACTCATTCACAATTCTTCACTGTACAATATTGCTGTTATGTTGTACAATGTTCTGGTCCTACTCACTTCTTTGTATCAGTTAAGTAAGTTTTCCAGGTTTTTCTGAAATCATCCTGCTTGTTGTTTCTTACAGTACAATAAAATTCTATCACAATAGTATACCACAGATTATTTGGCCATTCCCCAATTGATGGGCATCTCTTTGATTTCTAATTCTTAGCCACAATGAAAAGAGCTGCTATAAATATTTTAGTGCAAATAAGTCCTTTTCCTTTTTTATAGTCTTTGGGATAGAGAAATGACAGTGTATTACTAGATCAAATGCTATGTACAGTTTTATAGCCCTTTGGTCATAACTGAGTCAAATTTATAAAAATACAAGTCATTTCCCAATTGACTATGTTCTTTTATTTACCAGAGTTGGAGGAAACAGGCAGCCAGAAGGCAGGGATGAGGAGGAAGAGAGTTCCAGGCATATGGGACAGCCAATGAAAATGCCTAGAGTTGGAAGATGGAATATTATGTGTGAGAAACAAGAAAGTCAGTATCATTGAATTCCACAGTACATTTTTAGGGGGTAAGTTGTAAAAAAGTTGAAAATGTAAGATGGAGCCAGGGTATGAAGACCTTTAAAAGGCAGAGGATTTTATATTTAATTATAGTGGCAATTGGGAACTACCATAATATATTGAGTAGACTAGATCTGCCCTTTAGGAAGATCAAATTCACAAGTGAATGTAGGATAGTCCATAGTAAGGAGATTTAAGGTGAGGAAACCAACCAGAAGACTATTGCCATAGTCCAGGCAAGAGGTGATGAGGGCCCATAGGAATACATAAGAAATGTTATCAAGGAAGAAATGACAGGACTTGTTGGCAACTGACCAATTTTGGGGTGTGTGTATGTGCGTTGTGTGTGTGTATGTGTAGGGAGGGATGAGAGAGAATGTGGAACTGGGAATAACTGCTAGATTATTGGTCTGGGTGACAGAGAGGAGTATTTTCCATAGTAATAGGGAAGTTAGTAAGAGGAGAGCATTTTGGGGGAAAGGTAATGAGTTTACTTTTGGACTCACTGAGTCTTAGATGTTTATAAGATATCTAGTACAAGTAGGTAGTCAGACATTTGAAGCTGGATGTCAAGAGAGAGATTAGGGCTAGACAAATGGAATCATCTGCATAGAGATTATAATTGAATCCATTAAATTTTATGTGATCACCAGGTGAAATAGTATAGAAGAGGGCCCAGCACAGAGTCTGGGCTGGGGTATTATCCATAGTTACTGAATGTTACCTGGATAGAGATCCAACGAAGGAGACCGAGGAGAAGTTAGGCAGGTAGATAGAGAAGCAAGAGAGACCAGTTTCATGGAAACCTAGAAAGAAAAGAATATCAAAGAGAAGAGGGTAGTCATCAGTGTCTAAGGCTGCAGAAAGGTCAAGAAGATATGGTGATGGGGGCATCTAGGTGGCACAGTGGATAAAGCACTGGCCCTGGATTCAAGGCCAGTTCAGAACCGGCTTCAGACACTTGACACTTACCAGCTGTGTGACCCTGGGCAAGTCACTTAACCCTCATTGCCCCTACCAAAAAACAAAAACAAAAACAAAAAACAAAGAAAAGAAAAAAGGGGAAAAAAAGAAAGTGAAAGGAGGGTGCATGCCATGACCCTTACACAGTGGGCACCCCAATAGATATTTATTGCTTGAATTGAGTCAATAGTCCTTTAGGGAATTTCCCTTTGCCATCCTATTCAGCTGTATCTTTTCCTTAGGGAAGTAAGACTAGAAAGAAATAGAAAATATGTTCCCTACCCATAAGCAGCTTACAGTCTAATTAAAGAGACAATACTAACACATGTGAAAGAGAAAAGAATGCTCAATTCAATAGAACTTTCTTGTTCTTTAATTTGTCTGTGGAACTTCAAAGGAGGAGGACATCATTGTGAATTGGAATGGTCAAGGAAGGCTTCATGGAAGAAGGGTGCTGGAAGGATGGGGGATGGGGAGCATTTGGATAGGTGGGGAGGTGGAACAGGGCAGGCATTTGATGTGGGACAAACAACAGGCAAAGAAATATGGAGGTGTGAATGATAATACCCTGTATTTATAGAGAATTTTATAGTTAAATGCCCTACACCTCATTTGATCTCGACATTTCTGTTAGGTATATGGTACAGCTATTATCCTCCATCTCATAAATGAGAAAACTCGAGCTAAAAGAGGTAAATTAATTGTCTTCCCCAGGGTCACACAATTCAATTCAGTTCAATTCAACTTACCAAATGTTAAAAACAAACAAACAGGGGCAGCTAGGTGGCGCAGTGGATAAAGCATTGGCCCTGGATTCAGGAGGACCTGAGTTCAGGTCCAGCCTCAGACACTTGACACTTACTAGCTGTGTGACCCTGGGCAAGTCACTTAACCCCCATTGCCCCGCAAAAACAAACAAACAAACAAACAAACAAAAAATACTGGTTACATGCATGGTCCTACAGTCTGGGGAAAACATAAAACAAAACAATATACTAAAAAAAAAAACAAACCTAAAAGAAAACAGTAGATGACCCTAGGAGCTGGGAGAATATAATGTACACACGAGGAGGTAAAATTTAAGTAAGTGTGGCTCTGTGTTCGGAAATGCACAAATCCTAGAAGGATGTTTGTGTATGGGATTGATTCATGGAGAGTTCCAGGAGATGCCTGGAGGAAGAGAATGTTTCTGTTCAAGGTGGAAGTGGGATCACTAGAATCCAGCACTTAGCATGGGAATTGTGCTTCTCTGATGTCCTCTTCAAAGACTCTCTAAGAAGTAGCTCTTTCTAGCAGAGAGGCAACAACCCAAGGGAACAAAGCTGCTGAGTCAGAGTGAGAATGACTGTGAACACCAGTGAGTACTGAGTCTAGCCGACCATATGAGGTAAAATTATCTCTGCTGCCCTGAAAGATAATTTCTTCCTCCACAGCTCTGATCCAAAGAGAATGCAACTATCATTAAATGCCTCACTCCTCTGCAGTCTGTGCTTTACTTCTTCCTGGGCATGGGATCAGTTAACACAGCAAAGCCCAGCATCCTATAGCAGCTGGCTAAATCCTCTGTTCCCCGGCAGCTAGCTGATCTGTGTTTGAGTTACTTGGGAATGATAGAAAATGGGGCGTTCACTTGACTCTGGAATAACAAAGTTGTAGATGAATCCAGTACCTATTGTGAGGCTAGGAAACAGGGAGGTAGCCAAGAATGGGTCTGGCTCTGAGCAGTTTCTAGCCTGGTGATATTTTTCCATTTTATTCATCTTTATTCAGCCCAAGATGATAGAAGGAGAAATAACATCACACACACACACACACACACAGACAAAGAGAGACAGAGAGAGAGACACACAGGGACACAGAGAGAGAGAGACAGACAGAGAGACAGAGACAGAGGGATAGACAGAGAGACACACAGAGAGAGACAGAGAGATAGACAAACAGAGATGGAGAGACAGAGACAGAGAGACACAGAAACAGAGACAGACAGAGGCAGAGACAGAGAAATAGAGAGACAGAGAGACAGGCAGAGAGACAGAGACAGAGAAATAGGGAGAGACAGAGACACAAAGATGCAAGGACAGAAACAGAGACAGAGAGGCAAAGTGACAGAGAAAGAGAAACAGAGAGATATTTTAATCTTAATTGTCATCCTTTAGACAATATATGAAAATAATATTATACATGTATATCATCTACCATCTATTAACTATCATCTATCTATAAATCTAATAGTTATCTATATTTTTAGTAAGCCCAAAAGCCAAGGGAAAGGGGGAACAGAAGAGTTATGATGATACGTGAGTTTTCTTGGGTTCCTCCACCCTGGCATCAGACACTGTGGGAGGAGGAAATTATTCTAGGAATAGTAGGGGTCATCTGACCACACACATGATCAGATAGGCTTGCTGCTAACTGGTGGAAGTCATTCTCACCCTTCTTTCCTCCCTCAAGTATATTGTTCGCTTGGGTATCTGTCTCTGTGTCAGCAGCAGCACTTTCAGTATTTGTAAAAGACAGCCAGGAAGCAAGTCTCATGCTACATGCTGGACTCAGTAATATACATGGCTTCAAGTTGTAGTTAATCCAACCTTCTATCCAGGGTCCCAGCTTCCTTTTTCTTCTGGAAGCGCTCTCTCAGACTTCTCTGTAAACCAGTCCCAGGCACTTTTACATACAACTTTCCTAGAGTGTCTGCTCCCAAATATCTGCTGAAAAGAATACTGGGACCGATGTGCTTCTAAAGACAGGGATATAGCACTATTTGTATAGCGATAGACAGACACCATATACATACACATATATATGCATACATATATTATACACACATACATATATGTAGATATCTATATTTATCTCTAGATGCATTAAGCACAAATCCATTTCAAGAGAAAAAGTGTACTACTATGGATGTGTGCAGGAAACCCCATAGAGTTAGTAAGGGGCAAAGTGGGGCCTTGAACTTGAGTTTTCTGACCTTAAATTTAGTGACCTTTTCCAGTAAACCATACTGTAACTCATGGAGTGACCATGGTACATGGTGGGCATAGTGAGTAGGTTGGCCCAAATAGGCTATATGGAGGGTCCCCCACATTGCACAAAGCCTTTTGGAACACTCCATATGTATTGAGGAATACTGAAATTTGAGAGAAATGAATGTCTTGGTCATGAGGTAAAATGTTTAAAGATGACATATAATGATCATAGATTCCTCAGAGATCAGAACCAGAAGGAAAATGAAAATGACTTTCAGAAATTCAGTTTAATTCTATCTCAAAGTGAATAGAGCAGTAGACCTGGAGTCAGAAAGACCTAAGTTCAAATCCGGCCTCAGACACTTTCTAAGCTGTGTGACCTTGGGCAAGTCACTTAACTCCTGCCTACCTAAGTTTTCTCATTACTAAAATGGGGATAATAATTGCATCTACCTCGCAGGGTTGTTGAGAAAATGAAATGAAACAATATTTATAAAGCATTTAGCACAGTGCCTGACATAGTGGGCACAATGCTGCCATTATTAATTATTAGTATTATTAGTATGCTATGCTATTATAATTATTATACCTTCAGGAACATTTAAATGATAACACTTTAAAAAGAAAACAAAATATTTGTGCAGACAATATTTGAAATAATGACAGAAATTTTCTTGACTGCATTAAGGTGGTAGAGGCCAATTTTTTATTATGAAATAAGAAGGGACAATGCCATTGTGAACCTTAGATAAACACCTTCAATTGAACTATTAAAAAATTCCTTCATTTGTATTACTTAAAAATTTTAGTTAGGGAAACCAATAACATATGACAATTGCATCAGATTGTCAGTGCTTTGGTGATTTTAACATCCCTCATATACATAGTGTAACATGACAAGAATAGAAGAAAAGAAATCGTGTCTTCTATGTTCCAGGTACCTATTCTCAATGTGGAGCCCCCTTCAAATGTGGGGCATATGATGGTAATGGCAACAGATGCCCAAAGCCAGCAGTGCCACCATCTGGCACAAGTATAATTTAGCACACTTGCCCATTATCTAAAGTTCTGTTTTATCCAACAATTGATCTCTAAATGAATTGTCCAATATGTTGTAGAGGATGTGTAATTTAAGGTAGGGTGATATTGTGCCTAGAAGGGGTCACCACAGGGGGAGAATATGGTTGAAGACACTGAAGGATATATAATTGACTACAATCCTTGGACTAGAAGACTGAAAGAAACAAGTAGAGTACAATATTGCAGGAGAATTTACAGTTTTGTGTGTGTGTGTATGTGAGTGAGTGAGTGAGTGTGCGAGAGAGGGGGGGGGTTTGATTTGATTTGGGGGCCCAGAAGGAAGCTACTCTAATCTTGATTGTCCGAGAGCATGGAATCCAAAGTGGAGAATAAACCAAAGTCTTTGGCCTCTTTACAGATAGAATATGACTTCTTTGGACTATTTTAGTCTGTTCTTTCTAACTTCCTAGAGACCTCTGCACCCTTTGAGACTAAGCTGTATTTGGATAAAATTGAATCTGACTCGAGTCATGTAACAATTGAATGGACCTTCCCAATCCATGTGAGTTCAAAATGGCCCTAATGTCCATTCTAGAGGCCATTTTTTTAGTGGTAAAATATAGACACTAGGCAAATGTGACTCCTTCCTTTGAGTATTCTTAGATCAAGGATGAATTGTTTTCTCAGTGGTATAGTGCTGATGTGGTGGTAACTGAAGAATTAATTTTTTAATTTAAATCCTTGCTATAGAACAAGTTTAATAGGTAGTCAAGAATATCCTTTTTTAGGGATATTAGTGCATTAGAGAAATTCATGAATATTCCTTTAACATCTGGTGTAGCTAAGCCTATCTTTAAAAATATTTTTACATTGAAAAGTCACTCTGTGCCATACAAAATGATACATCTAAGCTGGAAGTAGGGGAAATATAAAAATATGTATGTATTTTTCATAGGTCATGTGTCAACATATCTCTACTGGGGCCACTCTTCCCAATTAGCACTCCCAAACTGGGGTTCATATAGGGTCAATTACTATTTTCCTGAGGTTTTGTCAGGTAACTCCGAGGGGTTGGGGCTAATATGGGTTGATTGTAATTGGCCAATGACAATTAATTTTTGGCAAAGAGCTCACTAAGTAGGTGAAGTAAGAGTGGTTAGTACAAAATAATCCCTTTAAAATAGGTTCTCACTCTTTCCTGACATATACAAGGTCTTTGGGAAGAGTGTGATATAAATGGTAATGAGATATGTATAGATATGCATGTGGCAAAATGGGGAGCTCACAAATCCTGGTTACTAGAGGTTCTTTTATTTCTTCTTACAGTCCTAATGAATTTGTACTTAGCTACACCCTCTTTATTGCTCTAAGGGTCAAGGACTTTGTTGAATCCATAGCCCACATTTCTCCCTGGTGCAAGGGAACATACTTCTTAAAGTTTCCCCCTTCTCTGGGTTATTTGTCCTCTCCCTGTACATAAGCCTATTTTGTCTTCAGCCTGTTTTCAGTGGGTCTGCCTCTGCTCCTGTATGGATGTGTTGACTCCTCCTGGTCAAAATCTTAAGAACATGGACAATGTGGTGGGAGGTAATGGTAAGCAGAACATCACCATTTTCTTTTAGAATACAGTGAATGGTACTATAATTAATACCAGAGTGGGGAATGGTAGTGAGAACAAAGATATTTTGGTTGACACAATTATTATGTTATTTCCATATGAAATCCTGATAACTAGATAAAAAATGAAAAATTTAATTAATCAGTTGGTTATTTTGTTTATATAATGTGAAGAAACTGTTTTGATTAATTTTTCTCCTCTATGAATAATCCATGGTTTTGTGGCTAGGAATGAAGAGGGAATAGATTGGTGATGTATTCAATTTTTCTTATGTTAATAATTTATGGATCATAGAATGTGAGACCTAGGTATCACAGTGGATACAGCAGTAGGCCTGGAGTCAAGAAGACCTGAGTTCAAATTTGGCCTCAGCCACTTGTTAGCTGTGCAGCTATGGGCAAGTCATTTAATCCTGTTTGCCTCAGTTTCCTTATCAATAAAATGCTGGAAAAGGAAATGGCAACCCACTCTAATATCTTTGCCAAGAAAACCCAGATGGGGTCAGGAAGAGTCAGACATGACTGAAATGATTAAATACCTATTCTGTGCTAAACACTTCACAAATATCATCTTAGTTCATCTTCACAAGCATCCCGAAAGGTACCTGCTGTTATTATACCCATTTCATAGAAGAAGAAACTGAGGGAAACAGAGGTGAAGTGACTTGCTCAAGGTTATACAGCTAGTAAGTGTCTGAGACCAAATTGGAACTCAGGACTTCCTGATTTGAGGCCCGGTACACAAGTCAATGTACCACTTAGTCACCTTAAGTAGAACTAGAGATTGTCTAGATCTGGTTCAATTCCCTTATTTTACAGAGAAGGGTTCTGAGGTTCCAGTGCATAAAGCACATATAGGGAATTAGTGCCCAAGCTTGGAAAATAACTCGTCTTAATTCTGAGGCTGGTGCTCTTCATCAATCTGTAGGGCTGATCTGTACCAGCCATACCTCAGAGTGTGGGGAGGCCCATCCTCCTACCTCTTTCTCCCTCCCTCCAGTGCAGCAGTCTTGCATTTTCCACATTTCTTAAGCTGCTCTGAATTAAAGGAGGCTCTATGAATATAAATTGTTAATTATGATTGCTATCATTATTTTGTGTTCCATGCAGATTAGTCATTTGAACCTTGCTCTTCTGGGCCTTAGAAGGAAACCAAAGAAAACAACATGGCTCCTCTCATCAATTATTGAAGAGTTTAGCAGGTGTTATTACCACAGGAGATTCAGATCAAGCATTGGCATGGAAAAATAATAAGATACCAGTCAGTGTTAACCAGATAATCATAGGAAGCATAGGATCATAAGTATGTTTTCTTGTGACATAATGAAACTCTGTCTCACACAGCCCTACTGATAGATAGGCAGTCCATCTAGGTAGGTGGGATAGTGGATGACTCAAGGTCAAGAGGTATGGACTCCAGATACAGTTCTAATACACTCTCAGGCTGTATGCTGGCAAGGTGACTTGGGACAAATTCTTTGCTCTAATCATTTTGCCATTTACATTATAGAACCTGACAATATTGAGATGAGCCCTCTAATATAGACAATCTTATGATGTTCTTTAATTGTTTCTTGTATGCAAGTCTTATTGACTCAATTAAACCATAAGCTCTTCATAAACCAGTCTCTAGGGATCTATTAGTCTAATCTCTCCATTATATAGATTAAGAAATGGAGGGCTCAATGAGATTATGGGACTTACTAAAAGACACATGATTAGTGTCCAGTGGCTAGGCCTGGGCCCAAAATCCAAGTCTACTCACTCAGCTATGCAGTCTCTTTGATCTGGAAGAGTCCTTTAGTCCAGCTCACAACTGAACAAGAAATCTTTGGACACAACCCCCAGAAATGGACATCCTTATTGTGACCTAGAGACTTCTAACAAGTAAGGAGGCAATCCTTGAAGAGAAATACAGTCCTCAGTCCAGTATGGTTTTCACCACATTGATCGGTCACCAAAATTGGCCATGTTATAGTTTCAGTGAAATTTGCCATTATTTGACAGTGGAAAGATCACTGTCTCTACAGTGAGAAGACCTAGGTTCAAATCCTGCTTCTAAAGTTTACTAGCTGTGTATCCTTGGGAACACTTAAATCATTTAATTTCATTTGGTTTCATTTTTCTTGTCTGTAAAATGAGGAGGTTGAACTTTTTGGATGGCTTCCCAGTTCTCTTTGGATTAGGAGTTTTCTCCTTGGAGTCCATAATCCCTCTAAAAGGTCCATGGATAGATGTCAGGTAGTCTGTGAACTTGGATGAGAAAATACTTTGCATCCTTATTTCCATGTAGAATTGCTTTGCTTTTTAATCCTACAATTCTATTTTATCAATTTAAATACATTATTCTAGGAAGGGAAGTATAGAGGGTTCCATGACACATGCACCAAAAAATTAATAACACTTCTAAATCTACGATAAGGTGACTACTTATTTATGTTTTTGTTGTTCTTCTTCAGTTGTTTTTGACTCTTCATGATCCCATTTGGGGTTTTCTTGGTAAAAGATACTGGAGCGGTTTGCCATTTCCTTCTCCAGCCCATTTTGCAGATGAGAAAACTGAGGCAAACAGAGTTAAGTGATTTGCTTAGGGTCAAACAGCTAGTAAATGTCTGATGCCTGATTTGAACTCAGGAAGACTCATCTTCCTGACTCCTGGCCCAGAACTCTATCCACTAAACTACCTTTTATTTCCATAAAAAAGCAGCAAGACTTCCTTTATATTCCTGTAGAGCCTGGCATAATACTGGACACAGTGTTAGTAAGTCAATAAATATTTGTTAGATGGGAACTCAGTTTAATTTGTGGAATGAGTTCTGATTTTTTTAAAGCACAAATGATACAATCTGGCCTAAAGGGGAGCGTGTCTGTTTTAGGGGCAGGGGACTGAGTTCAGGAGGCCCAGTCAGATATACCTCTTAAGTTGAATTTCAGACACATCCTTCTCAGCTTCCTCTTTTGGTCTAATGTGCTGACACAGTTCATTTCTAGATTCAAGGGAAAGAAACAGGTTTATGCTGAAGTAACTTAGTTTCACTTCATTGATATCAAAATGTCCCAGTTGCTAGTCTTTCCCCTTCCCCCACATCCTCTTATTTACTTTGTATATACTAAGTACATGTACTTATTTGAGCAATTCTCATTTTCATCTATAGGACATAAGTTCCTTGCAGGACGGTTTTTTTTTCCTGTTTTTAATATCCGCAGAACCTAGTGCAGTAACTGAAATATGGCAGTTACTTAATAAATGTTTGTTTTTGGTTGAAACAAAAGATATAGTGAAGACACAGGAACTCTGTGAGAGCTGACATGGGTCTCAGCAATCTTTTCCTCATTTTAGGACATGCTGAAGCAATGTGGTATCCAAGTAGAAAGGTGGCCAGGTCTTCAAGGACAGCAGACTGACCCCAAGTTGGTCTACCACCTACATAAGGGGGACATTGCTTTGTACTCTAAAGAAAACAAACTACTCCAGAATTATTTTTGTTTGCTTGCTTTATTTTTGTTTTTTTTTAAATAAATATGGTCAATCATCTGGTTCAACTATTTTATATTATAGATGAAGAAACTGAGAGCCTATGAAATTAAGTGACTTGTTGAAGGTCACATAGCTTTCATAATGGGTTAATCAGGATATGAACCAAAGATCCTTTACTCCAAATTTAGTCCTTTCTGAGAGTAGGTTTTGACAGAGTGGGAAAAGGAAAGAGATGCCATGAAACAGGGGGAAAACATATAGGAAGGAGAGGCTGAGGATTACCTGAACCTCCCTTCTCACTTCTACCTTAATCATGGGATAATAAGTCAGTCAATGAGCATTTATTAATATTCTTACACCATGTTAAATCCCGGGGATATGAAGCTGGGGAAAATGCTATTCTCTAGGGAATAATGGGGGAGATAACATGAAAATCATTAGGTTTATTCAAGGCATGAAGAAGAGTAAGGTTAAGGCACCAGGAAAAGCCTCTCCAGTGAGACTTAACATAAGAATTCCATGTACTGTGTAGGTATCACTGAAATGACCCAAGTCAAGATCTTGCCTGTCTATGGAGGGCACTAGAATGTTTATCCAAAGCTACCCATTTGTATGACTATATATGAAACACTCTCTGAGTAAAGATACCAAGACCACCACTAGTCTCTTACTGTTTTTTCTAAGTGCCTGAAGGTACTTTTATTGTTGTTCTTCAGTCATGTCTGACTCTTGTTATCCCTTTTTGGGGTTTTAGGCAAACCACTGCAATGGTTTGCTATTGCCAGGCTTCAGCTCATTTTACAGATGAAGAAACTGAGGCAAACAGGGTTAAATGACTTGCTCAGGGTCACACAGCTAGTAAGTGTCTGAGATAGAATTTGAACTCAGGAAGTAGAGTCTGACTCCAGGCACAGAATTCTATCCACTATGTCACCTAGCCACCCAAAGTACCCTTGCCCCTTGACTTTGGACTGTTTATGGGTCCTTTCTTTGGAGACTGAAAGATATACCCTTGTTACATGCATCAATTGCCTTGTTTACAATTTAGTGATATATTTGTACAGTGCTTTCCAGTTATACATACTGTCACATGTTCACTCTTTTTTTTATCGGAGTTGTTTATCAGAACTCATTGAGGTATATAGTACAGGTGTAATTTCCATTTTAAAGATGAGGTAATTGAATCAAAGAAGTTAAGTGAGTTGTTCAAGGCCACATAGCCAGCTATGAATAGGCTGAGCCAAAAGTAGAACACAGGTTTCCCATTTTTTGTACTTTCTAGCACACCATGTTCCTTCCCTTGTAGGCTAATATGAGGTGTGATGCAATAATAGACCACTGGCCTTGGAGTCAGAATAATAATGAGAGCTGATAATTATGTAGCACCCCAAGAGCGACAAATCACTGAATGTATCTTTAGCCTTGATTCTTTTAACAAGTCTGCAATGTAGGCACTAAGTCAGTGCTATCTCTGTTTTAAAGATGATTAAACTAAAGTGAATACTTTGGACTCTCCTGCTAGTAAGTGTCAGAAAAGGAATTTAAATCCAGGTCCCTTTTCAGGACAACATACTGAATTAATTATCAAAGAGCCCAGAAGACCAGTTTTAAGCCAGCTTCTGTGGCTTACTAATTGTGTGACCTTGGGCCAATTATTTTACCTCTGTCAGTCCTAGTTTCCTCATCTCTAAAACAGTGATAATATTACTTGCATTACCTGTCTCAGAGCTGTTTAATGTTTACTTTGAAAACTTTAAAATGACATGTATACACATATATGGTATTATACATAAGCTATCACACACACACACATACACACACACACACACACACACACCATTTTCTTAAGATCACAAACTTTGAGCTCCATTGTTTCAGCTGTCATCCCCCTTTTCTTTTAAAAACTGACTATTATCACCCTAACCACTACCTATTTGCAACCTGATAGCTAAGTGGTCTCGCAGAGTCATCTGTCAATTTCTGCAATGGTCTTAGATTTTTTTTCTTTTGAGATACAATATCCAAACACATCTCTACTAGGTAGGAGTGAGGAGATTCCTGGGGGAAAATGTATTCTCTTCCTACTTTCTTTCTAGGATTTTGCTGGATTCTTCTTTTTCATGATCAATATATTCCCCCTTTCCACCACCAAGCTTCCCCTCACCTTATCACTGCAGTGATGCTAGCCACAAAACTTGAGAGGTCTCTGGTGTGTCAAGTCTGAATCTGGTAACGTATGCAAGTGCCGGAGCCAGCCCAGTATTACGTAACCCTAACATAGTCTTAATTATCTGTAAAGATAAATTTAAGAATTTTAAAGTTTAAATTTTGGCTGCCCAGGAATCTATTTCTGTTCATAAACATGTTGCTATATAACTATTTATCCCAAGCAACTTTTTCTCAATTAAAGTTGTATTTTGGGGGGAAAATTAATAATATTATATACTTTGCATGTACACTTTTATGATTTATTTCCCATCAGTTTTAAAAAGGTATTGTAAATCTACTATGCTTAGTTATAGTCTATCGAAAAAAAGAATTTAAAAGAAATCAAAGATTATTTATACAAATATGAAATGTCCAAATTAAATGAACATGAAATAGAGATCTTAAATAGTCTAACCTTAGAAAATGAAATTGATTAAGACAAAGAAATTACCAAAGGGGAGGCAGAATGTTCAAACAGATGGACTTATAAATGAATTCTACCAAATATTTAGGAATAATCAATACCTATGATACACATATTATTCTCAAATTTTGAGAAAGAAAACATTTTACCAAATATCTTTTCAGAGAGAAAATATTATTATCCCACAAGACAGGGAAAGATAAAAGAAAAACAAACAAAAAACTATGGTCCAATATCAGCTATGATCTAATAAAGTTAGAATTCTAACAAAAAGACTATTACGATGTATCCAAAAATCATTTATTGTGGCAAAGTTGTATTAATACCACAGATGCAAGGGTGACTAAACATTAGCAAAATAAGTAATGTAGATAACCATATTAAAAACAAGGACACCCTAATTCATGAATCCTATCAATAAGTGGGAAAAAAAAGCTTTTGATAAAATACAACACTCATTTGTGATTAAACTCTAGAAAGAACAGGCATAGAAGGGTCACTTTTAATATGATAAAAATTGGTATAAAACCAAAGGCAAGTATTATTTGCAATACTGAAACACTTCAAGCTTTCCTAATAAATGTAGTAGTAAAGCAGGACATCTTATTTCCCCAGTGCTATTTGGCATAGTTTCAGAAATGCTACCAATAACATTAAAACAAAAGAAAGAAATTAAAGACATGAACACTGACAAAAAAAAGAGATATTATCCCTACTTACTGATATTATAATGATTTACTTAGAAAATACCAGGTAATTAGCAAAGATTGAAAAAATTGATACTTTCAGTAAAGTAGGATGATACAAAATAAATCTATAAAAATCATCAGCATTTTTATAACATAAGAAGAGAATCCAATAGAAAAGAAAGGGAAATCCCATTCAAAGCAACTAGGAATGCATAAAATATCCAGTGATTAATCTCCTGAGGTAAACTTAAGGCTAATATAAATATAATTATAAAATTCATTAAAATAAATAATGAAATAATCAGAAGTATAATTCTTTGTTCATGTTTGAGTCAAGCCAGTATAAGAAAAATGATGAAACTAACAAATTATTTTACATATTTAGTATTCTACCAAACAAACTACCAAGGGAGTACTTTATAGAGCTAAACAAATTAATTAAAAAAAACTTATTTGGATAAATAAAAGGAGGAATGAAAGAAGGGACCTTAATTAATAGTTTAAATATTTATCACCAAGACTAGTAATAGTTAAAACATAGAAAAATATGATAATTGGAACAGATTCAAGAAAGAACAATCAGAAACAATGAAACTCATTGACCAAGTTTTTGATAAACTCAATTACAACTTATTTGAGGGGTGATTGCGTATTTGACAAGAATTTTTTCAAAAGTTGCAAAGAATTTGGTAGAAATCAGGTTTAAACCAACATTTTAGGTCTTATGCCACCAGAATCTCAAAATACAATCATTATTTTTTTTTTTAAATCAGAACAAAATCAGGCAACTTTCATAGCTAAGGATAGAGAAAATCCTTGTAATACACTTAGTAGAGTGCCTGGTAAATAATTGGCACTCAACAAATGCTTGTTCCCTTCCCTCTTTAACCAAAGAGATGATTACAAAAAATGATATAGATGATTTCAGTCACAATACACTGAAAAGCTTTTGTATGAACAAAATAGAACTCAAATAAGGAAGCTGTCAGAAAATATTTTTGGAGGGGAAAGTCTGTTCCAAATAGTAATTATAAACATGTAATATATGACATTTGGAGAGTTAACACAAATATATTAAACTCAGAATCATTCCCCAATGGGTAAGTAGTTTTCCTCAAAAGAACTGCAAACTATTAATAACCTTATGAAAAATAATTCTAAATAACTAATAATATGATAAAGACAAATCAAAACAACTTCAGGGTATTACCTTGCACCTAGCAAATTGCCAAAGTTGACAAAAGATTGGGTGAGTCCATTTTGGATGGGTTTTGGAAAGTCAAGTATATTAATACATTTTTATAGAGCTGTAAATGGGTCATAACATTCTGGAAAGTAATTTCCAGTAATTATGAAAAGAAACTGAAAAATATGTCCATACCCTTTCTCACAGAAATGCCTTTGCTAGGCATATATGCCAAGAAGGTCAAAGGAAGAAAGGAAGTTTCCATAATATCCACACATGCTAATAGTTGCACTTTTTGTCATAGCAAAGAGCTAGAAACAAAGTAGAGAATGGCTAAACAAGTGGAGATCCGTAAGCATAAGGAATATCCCTGTTCTATAAGAAATGAGGATTGTGAATAATTCAGAGAAGCATCAGAAGACTTATTTTAGCTGATATATAGTGAAACTAATTAGAAAACCGATATACAATATGACTAGAACAATATAGATAAGAAAACAAACAAACAAAAAAGAAACTGGGTCCCATGTAATTATAATAAAAATTAAATAAAAATGCACTTATTAAGTATTCATTATATGCCAAGCACTGGGGAAATACCTAGAAAAAGCAAGGTAGTCTTTATTCACAATGAACTCAGGGAAGATAACACATTAATGAAGGTTCAGCTGCAGGGCAGATGCAAAGGCTTGGAAATCCTTCTCTTGCAAAGGCCTTGTAGATAGCAATGCCCAGGGGGCCTCAGGTACGGCAATAGTCTAGATGACAGTCCTTGGGGCCTTCCATGCAAAGAAAAAGGGAAGATGGTAAAGAAGGCCTTGAGAACCTTAGAATTTAGTGCCAAGGCATTGGTAAGGCCTGTTGGTCTTCTAGCTTACCTGAAGGAGTAGAGTTACTTATTCTCATTTCATCCAAACTGTCTTAGTAGTCAAGTATCCCTTGTACTGGATTATTGTAGGGATGGTGGAGGGTCCAATGGATAAAGACAAAAGACAAATATATTCTAGGATGTGGTGGGTCTTCCTACCAGTTGGACATTCCAGGTGGGTTCTAGGTGGTCTGAGAGTTTTTTCACTGCCCATGGCAAGAGTTGGGAAAATATATTTCCCTCCTTTCTTTGCAGAGGTTCAGGGTAATAGGTGGGAATATAGTTGCTGTGTTAGTTGGATTTTTTTAAACTGCTTTTTTCAACTTTCTTTTGAAAATTTTAATACAAAGGCTGGTTCTCTGCATAGAGGAGACAAAATGGATATATTCAAAAATCAGCATGATATAAAAACAAAAGATATCAATAGAATCATATGTGTGTATACATTTATACATACATACAATATACATCCACATACTATTTTAAATACACGCACTATTTTATATACATTTTACATAATACACTTTTAAAAAATCTTTCATTTATTTTATTTTTCCAGTTACATTTAAAGGTAGTTTTCAACATTCATTTTCATAAGATTTAGAGTTCCAAATTTTTCTCCCTCCTTCCCTTTCCTCCCCACTCCGCAAGACAGCAACAAATCTGACATAGGTTATATGTGTACAATCCACAAGCTCTCTTTTTTTTTTAGTCTGTGTTTGGTCAATATCAGTTCTTTCTCTGGGAGTAGATAGCATGCTTCATCATTAGTCCCTTGGGATTGTCTTGGATCATTGCATTGCTGAGAGTAGTCAAGTCATTCACAGATGCTCATAGAACAATACTGCTGTCATTGTGCAAAGTGTCCTCCCAATTCTGCTCACTTCACTATATATCAGTTTATATGAGTCTGTCCAGGTTTCTCTGAAATCATCCTGCCCGTTACTTCTCATAGCACAATTACACTCCATTACAATCATATACCACAGCTTCTTCAGTCATTTCCCAATTGATAGACATTCCTTTGATTTCCAATTCTTAGCCACCACCAAGACTTGCTATAAATATTTTTGTACAATTTCCACCCCCCTTTTCTCTTCTTTACAATTACTGTTGTTAAATGTTTCCCTCCATCCTATACCCTTCCCCAAGATGCTTACTCTATTATCTATCTTCTTTCATGCTATCCCTCTTCAAAAGGGATTTGTTTCTGTCTGTCCCCTCCCCCAATCTGCCCTTCGTTCTTTTGCCCTTCCCTCTTTATCTCCTTCCCCTCCTATTTTCCTGCAGGGTTAGATAGATTACTCTACCCAATTCAGTCTGTATGCTATTCCCTTCTTGAGCCAATTCTGATGAAGTTAAGGTCTTTGAGCCAATTCTGACGAGTGTTAGACTCATTTATGGCCCAGTTTAAATAGATTACTCTACCCAATTGGGTGTATGTGTTAATCCCTCCTTGAGCCAACTCTGATGAGATTAATGCCTTTGAGCCTACTCTCCTGAGTTTAAAGTGCATTTACTCCCCTGCTCCTCCCCCATCTCTTCCCCCATTCCATAAACCCTTTCCTGTTTCTTTCATGTAGGATTTCACCCCATACTACCTCTCCCCTTCCTTCTCCACCAGGTCTTTCCTCTCACCCCTCAGTTTTACCCTAAAGATGTCATCGTGGGGCAGTTAGGTGACACAGTGGACAAAGCATCCACCTTGGACCCAGGAGGACCCCAGCCCCAATCTGGTCTCAGACACAAGATAGTCACCCACTTCATGACCCCAGGTATGTTCCTCAACTCCAATTTTTTTATGGTTCTCTAGGGTCTAGGGTCCATCCAGTTCAGGTCTTTTCATCAAAAATACCTGAAAAAATCCTCTTTTTCATTGAAATTCCATTTTTTTTCCTCTGAAAGATTATGATGGGTTTTGCTGGGTAGGTGATTCTTGGTTGCAATCCCAATTCTTTTGCCCTCTGGAATATCATATACCATGCCCTCTGGTCCTTTAATGTAGAAGCTGCTAGATCTTGTGCTATCCTGACTGGGGCTCCACAGTAGTTGAATTCTTTCTCTTTGGCAGCTTGCAATATTTTCCTCCTTAACCTGAGAGCTCTGGAATTTGGCTATAATATTCCTGGGAGTTTTCCTTTTGGGATCTCTTTCAGGAAGTGATTGGTGGATTCTTTCAATTTCTATTTTACCTTCTGCTTCTAGAATATCAGAGCAACTTTCCCAGACAATTTTTTGGAAGATGATGTCTAAGCTCTTTCCTTGATGATGGTTTTGAGGTAGTCCAATAATTTTCAAATGATCTCTCTTGGACCTATTTTACAGGTCAGCAGTTTTTCCAAGGAGATATTTCACATTGCCCTCTATTTTTTTTTATTCATTTGTATTTGCTTTATTGTGTCTTGATTTCTCATATAGTCGCTAGCTTCCATTTCTTCAATACTAATTCTTAGGCAATTATTTTTGTCAGAGAGCTTTTGTATCTCCTTTTCCATTTGGTTTTTCAAGCTGTTGACTTTTTACTTATATCTTTCTGCATCACCCTCATTTCTCTTTCCATTTTTTCCTCTACCTCTCTAACTTTATCTTCAAAGTCCTTTTTGAGCATCTCTATGGCCTGAGACCAATTCATATTTTTCTTGGAAGCTTTAGATATAGGGTCCCTGATGTTGCCATCCTCTTCTGGGGGTGAACCTCGA
The DNA here is from genome assembly GCF_019393635.1 of Dromiciops gliroides. Taxonomy (NCBI): domain Eukaryota; kingdom Metazoa; phylum Chordata; class Mammalia; order Microbiotheria; family Microbiotheriidae; genus Dromiciops; species Dromiciops gliroides. Next base: position 194,031,611 of record NC_057861.1, read on the forward strand.
TCTTCAGTGTCACTAAAGAAACTTTCTATGGTCCTCACCTTTCTCTGTCTGCTCATCTTGCCTTTCTTTTACTTGACTTTTAGCTCCTTAAAGTGGGGCACTATTTCCAGCCTGCATTGTCCCAAGCTTCAGGGGGTCCCAGGTTGTTACATAATATCATTTTATCAGGCATGGATATTTGAATTCAGAATATGGCTGGCAAATAATTAGAAGTATGAGCACAATGCAATAAAATTTCAAATAGTAGAAGTCTTTTATTTCAGATATGTTCTAAAGAAGTCTGTAATAGCTATAAATGTAATTCTCTCTGTGTGTCTCAGTCTCTATCTGTCTGTCTCTTTCTCCTCCCCTTTCCCCCATCCCCGTTATCTGGTTTTCTTCTAACATAATGGAGGAAACAACTCAGAGTGGAATGGCTGGTAGTCTTGCTGGTTGTGAAAGGGCCAAGAGTTTTTGAATCTCACATCCACTGAAGAAAGATCTGTAGAATTTAAAGATTTTGAAAGAGGATATTACCTTGAAGGATGAGAAGTAGAAAGTTATTGTAAACAGAATGAAAAGCATGATGGCACTGTAGAAGGAGACTCTGGAGTAGGATAAATTAATAGAAGCCGAAACAGACTATTTATTTGGATTAAAAGGAATGGGAGAGAGACAGAGAGAGACAGAAACAGAGAGAGACAGAGACAGAGAGAATAGGTTATGAAGGGACATAATCCAAGTAGAGTGTGATTATGAATTGTAACAGAGGAATAGTCCTGAACTCATTGCCCAGGTGTGGTGGGATTGGAGATTTCTGAGAAGATATAATCTAGGATAGTTCCAAAGGACTCATGATGGAAAATGTTCTCCAAATCCAGAAAAAAACCAACAACTGTGGAATCTAGATGCAGATCGAACCATACTATTTCTATTGGTTTTTTTAATTGTTGTTGTTTTTCTTTTTTGAGGTTTTTCCTTTTTGCTCTGATTCTTCTCTCATAACATGACTAATGCAGAAATATGTTTAGTGTGATTGTACATATATAACCTATATCAGATTACTTGCTTTCTTGGGGAATGGGGAAGGAGAAAAATTTGAAACTAGAAATCTTATAAAAACAAATGTTGAAAACTATCTCTAAATGTAACTGGAAAATAATAAAACACTTATATGGGAAAAAACAAAAAACCAAGAATAAACAAAAAATAAATGCTTTACAGATATCATCTCTTCAACAAAAAAAGATATAATCTAGGAGAGAAATACAAACCAGAAAAGAAATTGAACTCTGAATAAAATGATACTACTAGGCAATAAACATGTGAAATAAAAGTCAGTTGACAAATCAATAATAAATCTTGCTTTTGGAATTTGGATAAAGTGTGAGATGACAGACTCTAAACTTCTTCCAAAGTGGTCCAAGGTCCCTCTTCAGTACATCATATCCCCGATCATCCTAACACAGGACCATTGTCTTTCCTGTAATGGTCCTCACCTAAGACCAATGGCAATAGACTAGATCCCTTTATTTCCAACTACAAATGAATGAGAAATAAAAGAATTCAATTTTTTTGTAGCGAAATCTATAACTAACTGAAATGACACTGCGAATACCCTTTCCAATTTTCTTTCCATTATCTATGTGAAGAATGGGAGATGCCTTACCTTCATATTTACCTCTTTAGGGATTTGGGTCAAGGCATTATGATTGTTTAAGGACAAGTAAACAGAACACTTGAGATGATATTATCAAGTGAATGGGTAACATAATATGAAGCAGAAAGGCACCCATAGGGAGTTGGCATGTGCCGGGCAGGTCAAAACACCATCACCACCTCAACTATTACTTTCTGTCATACCTTGGTGGTGACAGGTCAAAACTGTTCCCAAGAGCCCTTGAAAGAACAGTAAAATGACATTAGATCCAAAGACCACTGACCTACTTCCAAGCTGGCCCTTTACAGTAATCATCCAGTGGAGCAATCCAGGTGAATGCTTTTTGCTATTACAGACATCAAACTACTGACTAATCAACTGATGGCTAAGCCTAAGAGGCCCAGAAACAGTTTCACCTCACCCCTATCTCAACCATTGTATTGTTTTTGTCTTTTTTGCAGGGCAATGAGGGTTAAGTGACTTGCCAAGGGTCACACAGCTAGTAAGTGTCAAGTGTCTGAGACCGAATTTGAACTCAGGTACTCCTGATTCCAGGGCTAGTGCTTTATCCACTGCACCACCTAGCTGCCCCTCAACAATTGTAACAGAATAGAGTTGGTTGAAACCACTATCCATGGGAGCTACCCCCATGGAGAAGGGACCAACATCCTTGCTACCACCAACACCAACAGCTGCCAAGCTGCCCCTAACAAATAGGTAAGGCCAAGATTTTCAGGAACAACAGCTACCTCCAGACCACTAGTCTCATTTTTAGTTTTTCCCCTTTCCTCAGTCATTAGCCTGGAAATCAACCCTCATGGACACACCACTTAGCAGTTACTTCAAAAAACGTTGCAGCCTCTGCTTCTTCATTATCCACTGAACTGAAGACCCAGAAAAGAAAATTCTCACCCCAAGCCCTTGGCATCACCAGAGAGCTCAATGGATATTGTTTCATCCATGGAAATGGCACCACAAGAGATGAATTACCATATGCCTCGCTACTATAACCTACTAACCTTGGGACATTTCCATCTTGTAGCTGAAATTCCCTGTCTGTGTTGACTTCTATTAGAATGTGAGCTTCAGGAGAACAGGGACTTTCTTCATTTTCTATTTGTATTACGAATCATATGCAATTAGTCAGTACTTAATGACTATTTTTCATTTATTCATTTATATGAGGAACAGAGTTACTCATACTGGTATCTCAACTTCCGGTTCCCCATACAGTGCTCAGATCCCTACATTGGTTCTAAAATATGATTTAAAGAGTTCTATTACACAGCATCTGCTTTACTGTTTGAAGAGCCTCAGTGGACCTATTATTATGTTCTGTCATCTTGCATGAACTTGATCAGGGCACCTGATGGAAGAATTCTTCTTGGCTTTTAATTGTATGTCCAGTACTTAACACAGTGCCTAGCACATAATAAATATCATTGATAAAGGTGAAGAACCTGATGAAAGCCAATCAAGTTCAGGCAGGTAAAAATTGTAGCCAACCAGTCTGTTTTCACTTATTGGACAAGTTTTCTAAACACCACGATCTCTTTCTTTCTGGTCAGATTGTTCTGGTGAATATGAGTTAAGAGCTATATTATGTTTGGGGTTATGTAGAGGTACGTTTTATTATTCCTTCTTCTCTTCTTCCTCTCTCCCTCTCTCTCTCTCTCCCGTATCATGCAACCCACTTTCCTTACCAAACACATCTCTTTCTTCTCTATCCAGTGGCTTCATCTGCAAAAAAAGGACACATTTAAAAAGATAAATAGGAAGCTGTGGGTGTCCAGGGAAGCCTGCTTCATCTATAGGAATGTGATTAGACTCAGTCAGTGGAAAGTGCAGCTACTTAATGCTTCCTAACTTATGAAAGGAAAGAGAACTCCTAGGAGACATCAATCATGTTTAGAAGGTGGGGACAGATCAAAATTCAAAGGGTTAAAAACAAAGTCGACTCCTGAAACTTTGATTCTTTGCTTTCTCCAGGTTAATGACAACTTGGGACTGCCTACATTATGACACATACCACTACTTTGACTTGTTTTCATTATCTGCCACTGTCCAGGAAAATGAGGAAGAATAATATTGTAGTATTTATCTGAAGACAATATGCAGTCACTGTTGGCCCAGGGAGACCGTGCCATGTTTATCTTCATGGATTTAGTCAGCTGGGAGATGAATAAGGACCTAACTTGAACAAGCAAACATTTGCCTTCTTTTCCACAATGTGGTTATTTCACTTTGTATGGCCGAAGACATAAATCTCTCCTTGGGGGCAAGCAAACAGCTTCAACTACATGGCACTAGCTCGGCTTTCCAGGACATCAGCTGAATACGTGTGACCCTGAATGTTCCAGAAAACAGCCACAATCCATCTTCAAACAAAAAAATGGCAACAATCTCAGAATGCTTCAATGGCAAACAATAAGATGCTGTGATTCCTTCTGTGAACTGGCCCCTGACTAAATATCAGCTGTAAAAATGACTTCCTATCTATTGTGAAGCTCACGAAAAGAATTATAGGATATTATTGATTATAGCAGTCAATTGTTGTCATTCAAATAAAGGAATGGAGTCTCCAAACAGCTGCAAAGCAATTTAACTTTGCTAGATGCCTCCATGCCGAATTAGGGGAATCTCCTCTTTTCCCCATGTGATTGGTATGGAGTTAGTGGAAGAGGAGAATAGAAACCCCACAGCCTCCTTTACACCATTGGTATTTTCATGCTTACAACTAGTGGCTAAGATTATAGCTAAGAGTCAAGTCCACAGGGACATAAACTAGATATGGAAATATAGAAAAAGGTAAACCTTTGAAATTGTTTGTAGAAGGTAAACTACTTCAGGGTCAGCTAGGTGGCACAGTATATAGAGCACCAGCCCTGGAGTCAGGAGGACCTGAGTTCAAATCCAACCTCAGACACTTGACACTTACTACCTGTGTGACCTTGGGCAAGTCACTTAACCTTCATTGCCCAACCAAAAAAAAAAAAAAGAAGGTGAACTTGAGGGTAGAGGACATTTTGTCCTTTCTCTCTTTCCCAGTGGCACATAGCAAGCACTTAATGGTTATTTATCAGCCTACCAACTGAGGAAGCCATGATGTTATTTTATTTTTCCATGCTTTCCCTGGTCTCAGAGGATCACAAAGAACTCTTTTAATTTTTTTTTTGGTGGGGCAATGAGGGTTAAGTGACTTGCCCAGGGTCACACAGCTAGTGTCAAGTATCTGCATCTGGATTTGAACTCAGGTCCTCCTGAACCCAGGGTCAGTGCTTTATCCACACAAAGAACTCTTAATGTAGTGTATAAGAAAGAAGGGATCCCTTCCAATAAAAAGGCAAGATGATACAGTTGAAAAAGTACCAGTGTCAGCCTTGATGCCATTTGACTAAGGTCATGCCTTGTTTTCTGTGAAAATGTTTTCTCATCTATAAAATGGGGATTATGAATAATAAACCTGTATGACTTTCCTTCCTGGGTCACTTTGCAGAACATGCTACATAAATGTGAACTATTATGTAACCTGCCTCCTTATTTTGAAATTGTCATTTCTACAAAAGGTTCTAGTGGAATTCTGCATAAATGAAAATTGCAAAGTGGTATGAAAAAAAGAGTGATTAAAACTAATGTTTGCAATTGGATTATTTTGCATTGAATTATAAAATTATGGAAATAGCTTTACTATGATAATATTTGCAAAAATACTATCTCTTCTCAAAAATCTGAGTTGAAAAAGTGATCAAAGTTGTTAAAAGATAGGAATTTTCATTCTTCCTATGCAACTTACATGGATGGGGAAGAGATACGGAGGTATCATTAGTCTTGCCAGACCCTGCCAGCTCTCAGCTGTGGTAGATGATGGTTTACCAAAGAGATTTGAAAGATGTCGTTGACTTGGCGTATGCTGTGATTTGCCTACTGTGCATTCCTCCCAGCTGCAGGTAAGGCACTGAGAGAGCAGCTGTTGTTAGCAATGTGAGAGAAAAGGCAACTTGAGGAGAAACGGATTAACAAAAAAGGGGGGGAAAAACCAAACATATTTTCTAAATGTTTGCCCATGGTCAATGAATAAAACACTCTTGGCCTCTTGGATCCCACTTTGTTGCCCCTTTCCTTTTGGGTAAATGTGTCATTTTCTCATGCGGGGACAGTTCTCCCATAAGGCTAGTGTACCTTTTTCTAATCCAGAATGGTACAAATGTCATAATACCCCTTTCTTCATTGTGCATCTTCCAACAGTTAATATTTTGAGTTGTCAGCCAATTCAACCTCTGACCTTCCTGTGTTTAAACCTTAGATTGACATCTAGCAGTAACATAATCCTTTTGCCTTCTTGTGGTCACTCAGTGATCCTCTTCAAAAAAAAAAAATGTTGAGCCCTTTTTGCTGATCTTAGAGGGATTCTTTTGCGCTGACTAGGACTTTCCTGTATACAGTCATGCAAATTCCCCACATTTTGCTTCTTATGAAGTCATGTGCACCTTCTTTAATTTCAAGCCAATTCTCAGGAGCAAATGGGCAAAATCAATGGACAATGCTCAGGGGGAGGGGTTATTAATAAAGATGATGCTTTCCTGCTGATTCCCTTAAGTAGTGAAGGGCAGCTCTCACATATCTTCTATTAGAGAATCTGTTGTTCTTTCCGCTGTATATTTTCATATGCTTGATAAACCACTGTATACTTATTTCAAGGGAAACCATTTAGGATTTGGATATCTGGTCAGTTTAGACTACTGTAACATTTGTATAGGGCATAAAATAGATGTACATATATGGGGGTACCTGCTAATGCTTGCGATCATCAATGACATTAGCTATGGCCAAAGGTTGGATGTTTGGATGGTTTGGTATAATTTTCCCAACAAATATATCATCTGAGTTTGTTTTGATGTCCTTAATTCCATCCATACAATTTAACTGTAATGCGTCATCTGAATTACAGTGTTTGGGACACAAACAATTCTTTACTTCATTGTGGTCTTCATTTTACAATGTAATAGGGGCATAGATTTGAAGGTGGAAGGAACATTAGTGACCATCTAGTCTGACCCATTCAATTGATAATTAGTGTTTGCTAAATGTCCCTTGGCTAACTGACTGAATGTTTTTGCCTTTTTTTGGTAACCTCAGTACTCAGTTCAGTGCCTGACCCATAGTAAGTGTTTATTAAGTTGTTCTTATTTTTGACAAATGAGGAAAAGGAGGCCCAAAGAATTTAAGTGACATCCCATGTCACACAGCTAGTAAGTGACAGAGGCAAGTCCTCTAACTCTAAAGCCAATGCTGTTTCCACTGTATCATACATACTGCTCTTCCTGTGTCCTTAGACAATGATTAATTTTCACAAATCTCATAAAATAGTGTCCTGGAATATCATTCAAATAAACTGAAGAATGTCTGTAACATTCCCCTATTACTAGTGATATATGATATTCTTTCCACCTGGAAGATCCAGCTAGAAGGTGTGCATGATTTTCTGCAAATTTCCAGGAGCTTATTAGAAAAGGACTTGGGATTTCTCTAACATGCAGTTTTCCCATCAGTTTTTATAGAAGATATTAATGGGAATGAAATCATTAGAAAAAAACCTAGCCAAATAAACACATTGAAGGAAACTTTGCTTCATTTTTTTCCATTGTTTTTTTACATCATGGTGATTTCTTCCCCTCCTCTCATATTGGATTCCCCCTTATAACAAAGAGAAGTATTTTAGAAATAATTGGCCAATGAAGTAACCTCATCTGATACCATATATTATACTCTCTACCTGTATTCATACCCCCCCCCCACTAAGAAGAAAGAAGTGTGTTTCAGTATGTTTACTTTCTGGAATCAAGATTGGTCATTGAAATTAATCTGAGTTTAACCACAGTTTGTGCTGTTTTCACTTACATTGTTGTATTCACCATTCATATTTTTCTTGTGGTTCTACTTTGTTTCACATCTATTCATACAAGTCTGTCCATGTTTCTCTGCTTTTTTAGATTCTCTGTTTCAGTGTCCAATCCAGTGTCATCATCAGGATGAGGCAAAGGAGAAGAACCTTTTGGGAGTTAAAAGGATACATATGGAGTCAACAGGTATTTACTCACCTCTTCTGTTGAATTCTTACCCTATTTTTCAACCTTGTCAAAATTCTACTTCCTCATTATAGCCTTTGTTGATGTCTCCTAGCAGTAATAGACCCCTCCTCACATAGCCTTTCATTTTATACTATTGAAATGGACATCTTATGAATGAATAAAAAAGCATTTATAAAATGATTATGATATACTACACACTGTGTTAAGCCCTAGGGATACAAATAGAAAAAAAAGCAAGTCCATTTCTGCTCTCAAAAAGCTCATGCTTTAGTTGGAAGATACAACATATTAAAAAGTTTAGCTGAGGAGCCAATGGAAAAACCAGGAAGTCCTAAGGGTTTAGTGCCAGGGTCCACTGACACTTAAGTTGCCCCTGTCAGGTAGGTGCCATTATTATCTTCATTTTAGAGATGAGAAAGGTACAGATAGGTAGCACAGTGGGAGACCCAAAGTTGAGAAGAGTCATTTTCATGAGTTCAAATCCAGGCTCAGACACTTATTAACTATATGACCCTGGGCAAATCACTTAACACTGTTTGCCTAAATTGCTCATTTGTAAAATGTGCTGGAGAAAGAAATGGCAAAGCACTCTGGTATCTTTGCCAGGAAAACCCCAAATGAGGTCATAGAGTTGGACAATACTGAAACTGATAACACAGATGAGAAAACTCAGGCAAAAAAGAGATTAAATGATTTGTACAGAGTCACACAGCTAGGAAATGTCTGAAGCCTCATTTGAACTCAGGTCTGTCTGATTCCAAATCCAGGGTTCTATCCACTGTACCACCTAGCAAGGACAGTAATTATACAACTTCAGCATTACCCTGTAATGAAATAATGAACATAAAGCACAGTGTTAAGTGTGAGCTAGTATTCATTTTTTTTATTACTATCCATTCTCTACATAAAAAAGTGAAATCATGATATGAGCTAACAGGAATAGAGATGTCACAAGACAGCACATGATCAGTGACAAATGAATGGTTATAAGATAATAAATGACGAATTAGGAAAGAGAAATCACTGTCAGCTGGAATGTTTGGAATCTTGCTTTGCTTCATTTTAAGTTACTGAAGAATATGGCACATATATGTGATTCCATTTTTTCTTTAGCCTGCAGAAGGGTGTTAGCAAAGTGTTATTTCAGGCATGGAAGAAAGAAACTCCTCGACAGACTTGCTTAGAATTTTTTTTTATTAAATGACAAAAGATGTCACATATATTTACAATTCTTTTCTCATCATCAAACAATATCTTATCATTGTGGAGAACAGAAATTGTGGACAGATTTTTGTCTAGTCCAGGCTTGGGTGGGCTCACTTTGCAAAGTTTGGCAGGAAGAAGGTGCTTTGTAGGGTCTGGGAAGTGTGAGATTTAAAATTGGATACTAGAGCATTAACCTCCTCTTTCTAGCCTTTCCCTTCTTTATTTCCCAGACTAGTAAATGGAAGAAGCCTCTGGTCTCTAGTTAGAGCTTTTATTGTTTGGAAATTACAAGGTGATGTTGATTAGAGGGATAGGAAAGTAGAAATACAAACAAATAGTCTTAAATCTAAGCTTAGTCTATATTCCGTATAAAACTCACCAAAAACCCAAGGCCACCTTTGGCGCACCAGCCAGCTGGGCCGAGTCAGGCCGAGTCGAACTCCAGTCAGCGTTAAAATCTTTTTACTACAGAAGCTTCTGCTCAGGATCACGTTCCATGCTCAGCTCTTTATAATCCTGTTATAACAAGACTTTCACCATAATTTCTTATGAAATGTATCAAGAGGAAGTTTGAGGGGGCAGCTAGGTGATGCAGTGGATAAAGCACCAGCCCTGGATTCAGGAGGATCAGAGTTCAAATCTGGCCTTAGACACTTGACACTTACTAGCTGTGTGACCCTGGGTAAGTCACTTAACCCTCATAGCCCTGTGCAAAAAAAAAAAAAAAAAGAGGTTTGGCCATGAGAATCCTGATGGCTTCTCTTCCCAAGCTGAATTCAGAAGTGACTGGGGATATTAATATAAAGCGCTAAAGGGTCATCATGAAGGCATTAAAATGCCACACTGGGGCAGCTAGGTGGCGCAGTGGATAGAGCACTGGCCCTGGATTCAGGAGTACCTGAGTTCAAATCCGGCCTCAGACACTTAACACTTACTAGCTGTGTGACCCTGGGCAAGTCACTTAACCCCAATTGCCTCACAAAAAAAAAATGCCACACTAATGGAACAGAATTTATGTTGGCATTTTTGCAACAAACAATCCTGAAATGCTTATACATACTTATGCATCTGGAAATAGCTCTTTTGCTTAGTTGTAAAAGTGTATTTCAGAGTGATAAGATGTTAAAGATTCCATAATAGTCTTTCTAAGAATTAAAAATAAAGGGGCAGCTAGGTGGCGCAGTGGATAGAGTACCGGCCCTGGAGTCAGGAGTACCTGAGTTCAAATCCAGCCTCAGACATTTAACATTTACTAGCTCTGTGACCCTGGGAAAGTCACTTAACCTCAATTGCCTCACTAAAAAAAAAAAAATATATATATATATATATATATATAAATACCCTCATGTGATAGATGGGGAAGTGATAAATCTTAGGGCTGGTAAGGAAAGACCTAGTTTTGTTTCACTAGTGGTCAGCCTTCTGGTGATGACCCTTTTTTGAATCTAAATTCAGATGCTAGGATGGTCCTATAATGAAAAATCACACATTGTTTGAGCCTGTACCATTCTGGCCTTTTAGGTCCCACCTGAGCTTCCACTCTTCTAAAATAGCCTTTGATAACCCAAGATTATCTCTGCACCATGATGAAATATGGAACTTAGACAATGGTTCCAATTTTTATCAAATCATAGTACACTACATATCGTATCATATCATATTATAGCATATATCGTGTATCATATTATATTAAGTATTTGCCAGGCTCAATCTTCTTTGCCATGAGGATTGTAACAATCTGATCATGAGTTGGCAACACTTCAAGAGAATTGGGAGACTCGTGAATGCATAGTTCCCCTTCGATAAGAACTATCTTTTTTTTTCCAGGGCAATTGGGGTTAAGTGACTTGCCCAGGGTCACACAACTAGTGTTAAGTGTCTGAGGCCGGATTTGAACTCAGGTACTCCTGAATCCAGGGCCGGTGCTCTATCCACTGCACCATCTAGCTGCCGCAGAACTAGTATTTTTAGTAAACGTTTTGTGAATTCAAGGTCTTCTGTGTTTTTTGTTTGTTTGTTTTGCAGGGCTATGGGGGTTAAGTGACTTGCCCAGGGTCACACAGCTAGTAAGTGTCAAGTGTCTGAGGCCGGATTTGAACTCAGGTACTCCTGAATCCAGGGCTAGTGCTTTATCCACTGCGCCATCTAGCTGCCCCAAGGTCTTCTGTGTTTTGAGGTCAGTGTACATGAGAAATCAGCAAGTTTTGTTTATTTTGCAAATGCTGTACTGTGTATTTCTAGAGAGTGATGAGAGCAATACCCTAACCACCCCAACTCTCTCATGCAAGTTAAGCTAGCTTTTCCTTGAAACAGATTGCTACTATTCTTAAGGCAGTTGGCTCAGGGGATCATAGGCTCAGGCTATTGATATCACTCCTTGTTGCCTCAGTAAAAAACAGCTATGAGGAGCTCCAGGCACTTTTTGATGCTTGGTTGGTGGAAATCAGTAGGTAACTCATACAAGGGAGCTTTGCTCTGCAGAATCAACTTGAGGTATCCTCAGAGCCTATCCTTGTTGAATTTACTTTTTTAATATGGCTAGTTTAACAAATCTCCATTTGTTAATTATTTAATGATCTACAAGTATCTGATTTTGTTCCAACATGAAAATTAAACTATCAGGGTGTTGTCAGGTTCAGCCCAGGAAATATGTCACGTAGCCTTTCCTGTTTTTAGTAGGCAATTCTGCATATTGTACCCAATGAAATCACAGGTTCAGTGATACCCTATATTTATCATAATATGTTTACTTCAAGTAAAATGGATATTAAATAAAATTAGGGCTGAGTTTTTAATCATCAAAAACATAAAATAACAACCAAAATTTCATAGTATACCCAGTGAAATTCACAGCACACTACCCTGAACTAAGTCTTAAGTGGAAGGTAGCTTCATATCTTTGAAAAAATATTTAAAAACCTGTAATTCTTCTCAGTAAATTTGAATCTTACTCTCCAAATCTTGAAGAACAAAAGGTTGTACGATCATCATTTGGGGATGGCTAAACAAATTGTGGCTCATGAATGTAATAGATATTGCAATGGTGGGCTGTAAGAAAAGACAACTATGATGAATATAAAGAAGCTGGTCTGCCTGCCCCTCCACACAAAATCTCTCAACCCTCTACTTTGGCCTTTGCTCAGCTCTCAAAGTGATCTTCCTAAAGCACAGGTCTGACAATATCACTCTCGTACCTGCCTCTTCCCACACACACTCAATAAACTCAGGTGGCTCCTTGTTACCTCCAAGAACAAATATACAATTCTCTGATTGACATTCAAAACCCTTCATAGTCTGCCCCTCCCAAGCCTTTACAGTCCTCTTATACCTTATATCCCTCTGCGTACTCTGAGATTGACATTGGCAGTGACATTGGCTTCCCTGCTGTTCCTTGACCCAGATACTTCTTCTTGCAATTCTGGACATTTTCACTGGCTAACTCTTCTTCACAACTCTGCCCCCCTTCTTTCCCAACTTCTTTCAAGTCCCAGCTAAATTTCACCTTCTACAGGAAGGCTTTCCCAATTCATCTTAATTCCACTGTCTTTCTTCTGTTGTTTTTCCCCTGAATTTCCCCTGGATATCGCTTATCTGTACATAGTTGTTTGTATATAATCTCTCCCATTAGACTGTGAGCTCCTTGAGAATAGTGATTGTATTTTACCTTTCTTAGTATCCCCCATATAGTACATAGAAGGTACTCAAGTTAAACTTGAAGAGACTTACATGAACTGATGAAAACGAAGTAAGTAGAGTCAAGAAAAGAATATGCACAGTGGCTATAACAATGTAAATGGATAGGATAACAAAAATGGTGTAAAGTAAATGTTATAAAATTGTAAAGAACATGGAGCAAAATAAGTCCTTTCCTTTTCTCTCTTTACAGAGGTAGGAAGTTTATGGTTGTGGAGCATTGTATATATTTTCAAGTTTTTTTCCATGTATTGGTCAGTTTTGCTATTTTTTTTTCATCTTCTTCACTTTCTTTAAACATACAAACACTTGTGTGGCTCTATTTTATACACACACATATATGGGATGACTCTTTGGAAAGGGAAGGATACAAGGGGTGATAGAAAAGATATTGAAATAAATACTACCATAGTCTCTGGAAAGGGAATTTTAATGGACTGCCATATTGTTTTACTCACAATCATTGTTCATTTGCATACAAAATATCTTCCTCAGCCACCACTTTCCTATATGTGTTGTCTTTCCCAGCAGAATGTAAGCCTATTGAGGTCAGGGACTATATCATGTTGTTATTTCTATCCCCAGTAGTTAACACAGTGTGGCATTAAGTAAGTGCTAAGTAAGTGTTATTCATTTACTCACTTTGTAAATGTTGAGCCTGATAACATGATGAGGATGATGAAGAAAATGCAGCTCTTGTGTTAAAGCATTAAAATATCAAAATGTGGGATAAATTAGTACTTCTTTTGTTATTGTTGTTTGCATGTGGACTTAAAATCTTTTGTATTGAATATTCTAAAATTCTGGACTCTTCATTTGAAAGAAATAAGTAAAATTTATTTTTTACCCATTATATTGGAATTAAAATCTGTCTAGCACAAAAGAAAAATGTGCTATATGAGTAACTGTGTAAGACATTCATTTCACTTTAGACCTCAAATCCTCAAGGGAGTGTCACAAATCCATATAATGGGTTTTAGTGCAACACTGTATATTTGGATTTCTAATTTAACTGACAGATATGGAAAAAAACAACACATGTAGCCAGACAACTCCCTGGTGACTACACAGCTGTGGAAACTACAAAGCTCAAGTTATTTCAACTGAGACTGATATTAACTTTCATTTGGAATACTTTTTCCAGGGTTCTCTCCTTTCTGGTTATGTAATATCTCTATGGGTCCCTTTTAAAAATTAAGATAATTCTTGACTATGATAGGTCTTATGGAGTGAGGGACAAGATATAGATCAATAAGTCCAATGTTTGAGGGGGAAAGAGAAGAAAGGAAAACAGTGACTGATGAAACAAGTCTTGAGTGAGTTGAAGAGATGGAAGGTTAAGGGGAGCAGAAGAATGGATATGGGGAACCCAGTTAGGTGATAGCTGGAAATGTAGAAGGGTCCAATAAAATGAAGCTGCTGGCAGTGGATACTCATGAAAGGAATAATTCTGACATTGAATTGTGAGTTCTATTTCAAATTTTGGGAAGAGACTGCTGCATTCAGATGACAAGTTGGGTGCCTTCCCAGGACCAATCTGGTATGGAAACAATATCTTTGTAGCGACCTTGGATCAAACACCTGCTTAACAGAGACATATCATGGAGTGGAGTGGGGAAAGAATGTTAGCTTGGTCCAGAAGCCATACTGTTTCTATGCAGTCAGAGAACTGGGAGGTCTGGGTGAGGGGGGGCGGGCAGGAATAGTATCTTTGATTAGATGTTATGAGTTTCATACCTGATATCTAGGGACTTAATATTTTTATGTTAATAACATGAGAATAAAGTGTTGGAAATCACCCACTAGGTAATTGACATGTATTTAAATCCATAATCTTTTCACCATTTTGTTATTGTTCTAAATGAGAAATTGATGCAGGTTTAATTTAAGAATAAATAGATATGCTGGCACCCAAATAAAGATTTCTATAGATGTAGATAACTATGGAATAAATATGTTATATCACACAATCATAGACCCTCAGAGTTGGAAAGGATTTCAGAGGCGATCGATTCCAACCTTCACTGAAACAAGGAAAGAAAAAATCATCATCCAGTCATTCCTGAAAGATCTCCTATTACACATTTCGGTGATTCTAGTTATTTGGAAGAAATAGTGTGATTCAGTCATAAAACCAGAAAGACCTGGGTTCAAATATGCTTCTGACATGTAGTGGGTATTTAACTCCAAGTCATGTCATTTAGCATCTCAGTGCTCTAGTAAACTCTACTACTATAATTTGCTGTGAAGTTCTCTATACCAGTGAAATCAGGTCTGGTCCCTATCCCTACAGGATAGGAATTTATTTCTCTACACCTGGTTCTATTTGCTCTCTCCAGTTTCAAGCAAGATAAGAGTAATCTCTCTTCCACATCCTAGTCATTCCATTACTTGAAGAAAACTATCCTGTCTTTCCCTACCACTTGGGGCTAAATATCCTTGTTTCCTCACAGAGCATTGTCTCCAATCATCTAACCCAATGCTCTGAATGTCTACAGAACTTTTGTATCCTTCTCCAAATGTGGTGCCCAAAATTGAGCTCAATCCTTGAGATATGGTTGGACCAGAGTTTATAAAAGATCTGAGTTAGCCGGTCAATTTAACATGATGATTTAATCAGTAAATTTCTCTGATAATAACAATGTTGCAAATGAGACTAAGTGATCAGAATATGCTGACAATTTTGAGAAATCTAACTTTGAAAAGACTTTTAAGAAATTAAGGTCATTATGATCATTTGGTTTCACACATAACCTACACACACACACATACACACACACACACACGCACACGCACACGCACACGCACAAACACAAACACACATGCATTCTTTCCTATGTAGTCTTAGGGAAGCTATTTTAAAATAGTAGGAGTAAGTGACTCATATGATCGCAGTTACTGTGATGTTTCACTCTTTTGTCAGCCAAAAGAGTCAAACATAATTCTCACCTTCTGTTTTAATTTCCCTGTTTTGAAAGACTGAAGCACAAACATTTGGCAGTAGAATTTATATATTTCCCCTTTGCCAATGTATCATTTAGACCCCTTTCCAAAGTCCCAGGTTTTTCTAATTCCCATTAGACAATTAACCAAGATTTCTGTCATGCAGCCTATCAGAAATATAGTGTTTCTCAAACCAAGGGATTATATAACTGACTATATTGTTGCATAATAATAAGCAGGACATTTTAAAGTACTCATAGAAACTATAGTGGTGACCTGAATTTTTTTTTTAGTTGTAACAACACTTTATAACAAAACAAAACATCACATTAATTTCCAAATGTATGTCTTCCTTTTGAATAAAGCAAAATAGGCCCATGATTGTGACTGGTAAAGTTTGGGACATTTGGCATCGGTTGTGTCCCCTCTCTACAAAGGAGAGGGAAGTATGTTCTATCATCTTTCCTTAGAAATCGGTGATGAATTTAGTTCAGTTTCTTTTTGGTGTTATTTTTTGCTTAACTTATTATATTAGTTTTCTTGGTATTTTCTTCAGTCTCCATCAGTTCACAGAAATCTTCATAGATTTCTTTGAATTCCTCATATTTGTTTTTTCCTATGGCATAATGTTGTTTCATCATGTTCATGTATTGCAGTCTATTCAGCCATTCCTCCAACAATGGGCACTCAATATATTTCTAGGGTTTTGTTAAACAAACAAAAAAATGTTACCATGAATATTTTCAATCAGCAAACATTAATTCCCCATTATGTTCCAGACACAATGCTAGGTACCAGGTTTCAAAAGGAAAAGTGAAATTGTTCCTGTCCTCAATGAACTTCTGAGGCCAGATTTGAACTCAGATCCTCCTCAATCCAGGGCTGGTGCTTTATCCATTGCACCACCTCTCTACCCCTGAAGGTAGGGATTCTAAGGGGAAGCTAGGTGGCACAGTAGATAAAGTGTTGGGCCTATAGTTAGGAAGATTCATCTTCCTCAGTTCAAATCCCACCTCAGACACTTACTAATTGGGTGACCCTGGGCAAGTTACTTAATACTGTTTGTCTCAGTTTCCTCATCTGTAAAATGAGCAGGAGAAAGAAATGGCAGGCCACTTTTTGTCTAGAAAGTCCCAAGTGAGGTCACAGAGTCAGACATGATTGAAAACAACTACTAACAACAAAAGGGGTATTCTCTGAGAAGAGAGTCCATCTAGGTGTGGGAAGCAGTCCATCAAAGATATGGAGATAGGAGAAGTACTGCATGGGAAGAACAGTGAGAAGACCAGTTTGGCTAGATCAGAGAATGTAAGAACAGCAGTAATGTACTCAGAGCCTGAAAAGGTGGGCTAGAGTCAGGTTTTGAAGGCTTTAAAAGACAAAAAGGAGTTTCCTTTTGATCTTAGAGGTGATAGGGAGAATCTGGAGCTTCTTTAGCAGAATAATGACATGAAAAGGCCTGTCATGATCACACTTGGGTAGCTATGTGGAAGATGTATTGAAGAGGGAAGAAACGAGTGAGGGAAATTAATAAGAGGCTATTGACATGGTCTAGGCAAAAGCTTACGAAGACCTAAAATAAGGTGACGAGCATGTGAGTAGAGATGCTGTGGATGTAGAATTGGCAAGAATTGTCCACTCATAGGCTAGGAAGAATGAGGAATCGAAAATAACTCTGAGGCCTCTAATCTTGGTGGCTGGAAGGATGATGGTACCCTTGAGGTGCCCAATAGTGGCATCAAGTAAGCTGAATCCTTAACACAATATAGTTGCTGTTTTGTATGAGGTGTCAAATTTAGTTGACAGATCAAATGCTACAATAGACCTCATTATTCCATTCCATATTTCTTCATTCAACAATGATGGCCTCTAAACTTTGCCTACATAATTTTGAGCCATTTTCTTCAGAGTGCACTCCTTGCAAAATTGACTTTTGATGTTAGTTTGTTTATAAGGATATCACATTTCCATGATGAATCAGCTGGTTGCTTTTCAAATTAAGAACAGATACAGTACCTGTTCTGGCAAAGGCTAAGAAAAATAATGGACTGCTTAGATCAGCACTGATTTCTCTTTCCAGTTTTAAACTGACTCCTGAGATCATAAACTGCTTTCCTTCATTTTTATTATTGATCAATTAGTGATGTATTGGGCACTAGAAAAGCCTATAACTTCCCTGAAATCATCTCTACTCCAAACTGTTAAGGTTTCAGTCATAATTTATAAACAACTCAATTGCTGGAAATTTTTGTTTAGCTTGTAGTTGCCAGAGATTTGAGGAGCTTTTAAGTGTTCCAAACTAAAAACAGTTGGATGGAGGTTATATGTATCTCAAACTTGGAGTGACATTGACTGCTGGACCATCTCCCAGAAAAGTTGGGCAAATCCCCACCATGCAGTTTCCATGGGTGCAAGAAGGCTCAGTCATGCTGTTCTTTCTCTTCTACAAGTTCCCCTTCCAGTCTACTCCACTTTCCCACAGGCTTCTTGGCTTCCTAAACATGACAATCTACCTGGATTGGTTCCTCAGTGGTTAATATACTCCCAGTGGCATTGGCCCTACTTCCTGTTTGTTATGAAAGATTGTCAATATCTTGACTTCTTGCATTTTCACTGACTGTTCCCCATGCCTGGAATGTTCTCGCCCCTTCATCTCCACCTCTGGTTTCCTCTAGTTTCCTTCAAGCCTCAGCTAAAATATCACCTTCTGCAAGAACCCTTTCTTGGTCCCCCTCAATCCTAGTGCCTTCCCTTTGACATGACCTCCAATTTACCTGCATATATATCAGTTCATAATTTCTTCCATGTTGTTTCCCATTTGAGTGAGAGTGTTTTGAGGGCAAGGTCTGTTTTTGCCTTTCTTTGTATTCCCACTGCTTAGCACAGTGCTGGGGCGTAGAGTAGGTGCTTAAAATATGCTTGTTGACTGGTTGATTCTTCCCTCTATAGCTAAAGAGGACAAATTTAAGTCTTCCTCACTTGACAGCACTTTAGATACTTGAAGAAAGCTATTGGGCCCATATTTTCCCACCAGTCTTGTTCTAGGCTAAACATGTCAGTTCCTTTAACTGATCCATGGTGAACTCAATGCCATTCACCATCTTGGTTTCCCTTCTTTGAACACTGTCTAGTTCATCAATGTCCTTATTAAACTGTGGTGCTGAGAATGGAGTACAATATTCTAGGTGAAGTTTATAAGGTCAGAGTACAGAGGGACCATCGCCTGCTTATTCCTGGAATCTACACACATCTTAATGCAGCTCAAGTTAATTAATATATTAACTGTCTTGGCTGCCATATCCCACTGCTGATTGGGGCCATGAAGGCTATTCCAGTGAATCCCAAAATCTTCCTGATCCTCCTGAGCTGAAAAGGCTTTGAGTGTAAGGGCCAGGCACTAGATTCTAAGTCAATTGTCTAAGGACAAGCCAGGTGAAGTTTGGGACAAGATGACAACTTTCTTTTTGGACTTGAGCTTGGAGTCCTCTATGCATATGAGTACTGAGTGACTGAGAAGAGGGTACTCTGAAAGGTGTGATACCAGAGAAGGGAAGAGGAGGGAAATAATTTAAAAAGATTGAAATGACTGAAAATTTCCTGGAGTTGGCCTAATTATTTCCTTCCAAGTTCTGAAACTGATTTTCATGTTGTAAAAGTCAGTAACTTCCTAATACCTCAACTTGTTCAAGTGAAAAGTGTATTCTCTCTAACTTTTAGAAACCAATACTGTTTCTTTTTTTCCTTTTTTTCTATTTTTTTGGTTCAGTATTTTATTATTTTCCAGTTACATATGAGGGTAGTTTTCAACATTTGTTTTCATAGGATTTTCAGTTCCAAATTTTTCTTCCACCCTCCTTTCCCTCCCTTCTCCCCAGGACAGAAAGCAATCTAATATAGGTTATATATGTTCAATCATATTAAACATATTTCTGCATTAGTCATATTGTGACAGAAGAGTCAGAGCACAAGGGAAATACCTCAGAGAAGAATAATAGAAACATCCCCAAAGTAGAAACAGTATGGTTTAATCTGCATTCCTAAACCACAGTTCTTTACAAATACTGTTTCAATGGGGGATGCAAGTCCTCCAGTTGAGGACTTGTGACAACATTTTGTTCTGAAAAGAAGAGATGCTACATACCACTGAGATTTTATCATTCCAGCGTAAACCATGCTATGTTTGGGGACCAAAAGGACAGTAGTCAGCACATTTTAGAATGTTTAGGATGATATTTTAAGGTTGTTAAAAACAATTAGTTACCCTATTTCTTTGACTGGCTTTTTATCATGGTTTATAGCCCATTGCATAATTTAGGGGAAACGAAAGAAAATGTAAAGCAGAGGGACACTCTGTGTGGTCTCATAAAATATTATTAGATTCAGAAAGGAAATGTGACATCAAAATAAATTTACGTGCTAGAGCATTGACTTGTAAGTGTGTTTCCTCTGGAAATTAATTACAATTGTTTATGGTCTAACCAGGTGCACCACAATAGAGATGGGAAACTAAATGGCATTCTTCAATTGACCTTTTTACCTAGTCTTGACATTAATCTGGAAGCACTGCAGAATCAACAGCCAAATAGCTGCATGTTACTGTTGATTTGGAAATATTTTCGGCCCCTCTAACTGCTTCCCCTTTGCATTACTAATGTCCATTAACCCCCAAATGCCATAGGTGGACATCATCCTAGACTTTTGAGTGAGAAGGTACCTTATGGTCATCCATTTCAAGTTCCCACTGAATGTGAGAGTTCTTTAGGACTCCACTTCAGGAGTATTTTTGAAAAGCATCTTGCTAGTACTGGCCTCTACTTGACTACTAGGAATGAAAGATGTGTTTTCTTATGAGGCTATCAATTCCATCATTAGACAGCTCTAATTAGAAAATGCCTGCTTATGCTGAGCTGAAATCTGCATCTGCATAAATTTTGTTGGCCATAATTCTACCTTCTGGAAAGAAGGATAGAAGCATTTATTAAGCATCTACTATGTGCCAGGTACTAGTATTCTAAGCATTTTACTAACATCTCATTTTTTCCTCACAACAACAAATCTATTTTATAATTAAGGAAACTGAGGCAGAGGTAAGTAATTTGCTTGTGGTCAATTAGCCATTAGGTGGGATTTGAACCCATTTTCCTGACTCCAGGTACCTAGTGGTCACCTAGCTGAGATACCTAGATGAAAATGGAGTATCACAGAGCCAGTCTACTTTTTACATGACAGCCGTTAAAATATTTGACCACAATTATCATGTATCCCCTCAGTGTTCTAAGGGTCAGGAAGCAATTTCAAGCAAAAAGGCCATATCTGACACAATCTAAGTACTTGCTTAACACATTTTCAAAAGGACCAAACTGTAAACTTAGTTCTTTACTCCTGTCAAATAGTGGCACCCTATGCTGGAGGACATAGGCTCCATTGTGGAAAACCTTATTGAAAACTAAAGGAAAAGTAAACCTTCCCACATATTTAAAGGCCTATAAATTTAGAGCTGGACGGCAGTCCTGAGTAAAGAATACCGACGTTTTAAGTGAAACATTTGCTGGCAAAGTGGCCGTCGAAAGTGATTATTGAACACCTTGCAAGGAAGCAAATTGTGGACTCGAGGTCTTTCTTATATTTCGAAGCAAAGCCAACTTCCATTGATACCAGCTCTATGTCAACCCCTTTCTGCGGCCATTTGTGAAAAGGGCTGTGATGTGAGATTGACGACTTAAATACTTCATCAATCAATGCTTTAGCCAATGTGTTGTTCAGTGATTGGTGGAAAATTCAAGTAATCCATCTTACCCCATCACCCTGTTCTCTATTCTCTTCAGGTATTTTCAATTTTTTTCTCCCTCTTATTTGTTTCCTTTCACTGGAATCTGAAGCAGCGGCAGCTGGGCCAGGAGGGAGGGGCCTGCAGCTATCTTAAAAGAGAAGAAAAGAAAAGAAAAAAAAAACCCAATCATCTCAATAAAACTATAATAGACAGAGTGTTCTGGAATGAATTGAACTTTCCATGTTCCTAGAAATAGATATGATGTATATGACTAGCAAAACACAGGAAGAGGTGGGCATGATTTATGTTGTCGTTCCTAATTAAATACTTCAGGCATCTTTAAAAATCCTTTATGTTGTCAGAGATAAAAGTTATGAGATTTAGAGGAAATAATAAATGCCACTAAATAAACAGGGTAAAGAAAGGGCAGAGGGAATCATATTAATTGTGGGTAGGAAAATTATATCTTGGCATTTTTTGAGTAGTAGACATTTCCTAGGTTGGCAAGAGGTAAAAGAAATTGCACTAGCTGAACATAACAGAATGTAACTATACCATTAGAAATGATGGATATAAAAATACAGGGAAGCATGAGATGACTTAGGTGAATTGATGCAAAGTGAAGTAAGAAGAACCAGGAAAAACAACATAAATGATGAATATATCAATATAAATGGAAAGGATACCACCAAAACCAAAAACCCAAAAGAGTCTAATTATAATGATCAAGCTTGGCACCAAAGAAAGTATATGAGAATTCATCTTCCAATCCTTCCTTTCAGGGAAGGGGGGACTATGCATATGGAATTATGTATATGCTTTTGGACTTAATTGATATTTGGTTAGCATTCATGGTTTTTATTTTTCTTTGTTTTCCATTTTATTCTTTGTTGTAAAGGACTGTTTTCTGCTTCAAGGGAAAAAAAAGAAATACTGGAAAATGAAGGTGATATAAAAATAAAATATACCTATATTTTTTAAAGTTGGCCTTTATTGTTCTCCTTGATAGAATCAGGTCAAAATCCAGTTTGAAGCTATGTCTACCAAAAGGTTTTGGTTTTTTTTTTAATTTTTTTTTTTGTGGGGTGGTGGGAGAAATTACTCTTTACTAAAAAGTGACAAAAGTGATAAAAAAATTTCAGGTAATATATGTCATTCTCTTAAAAACTAACAGTGAATTATTGAGATTTCACTAGATATTCCCTGAGAATACCCCCAGAGGCCCTGTAGTACAGTGGATCAGTCACTGGACTTGAAATACCTGGGTTAAAAATCTGCCTCAGCCACTTACACTGAACAAGTCACTAAACCTTTGTAAGCCTTAGCTTCCTCACTTGTTAAACAAATATTATAATAGCATTTACCTCACAGAATTATTGTGAAAATCAAGCAAGATAATGCATATAAAGCTATTTTCATACCTTTATACCCCAAATAAGGTAAATAATTATTATTGTTCTTGTTGTAATTATTATTACTGTAGGCACAATTGTTTTCTTATTTGTGATCAATTAATTGTAGCAAGTAGCTTGCCCATGATGTGAGTCACTTGGCCCTGTCCTAGACTGAGGCTCAGTTGGGTTGAGGTTAGTGTAGAAATAGACCCTTTGTGGTATGCTTTGTTTTGTTTTGTTTTGTTTTGTTTTCTGCAAAACTGTTGTAAAGCTAGCCAAAAAAAAAAGGTGAGCCAGAGTAAGTGAAAATGGTACTTTGGGTAATTAATCTTTTATTTGAGCCTTTGGGTAAAGTTCAGGGTCAGTTCATATTTTATCCAAATGAGCCCACAGCTTATTTATTCCAAGAATTAGATTAATCACAGGGGTCACTTCCGAATTCAGTGTGCACATCACACTTCTTACTCTCCACCAAAGCCCAGATGTGGGATGCAGTTTGGGACCACGATACTAAAAGCCAAGAAAGTGTAAATGAAGGAATTTGTGATTCTAGGAGTTGATTTACCCTCTTCTTTTGAATCAAATAGCTTTTCTTCCATTATCTTTAGAGCTTTTTTTTTTTTTTTTGGTTTTGTTTTGTTTTTGTCTTTCATTCACTTTAGGCCTCATCTTTAGTAAAGCCCATGAAAGGAACAGCTCCCTCAGGTAAAGTCCTCAAGGCCCTGTGTGTAAAACTATCCTTTCCAGGAAAGGCCTTCAGCAGAACCCTGGGTCTCAGTGTGAGTTTAGAGGATCACTTCAGTCCTAGAGTACTTTATTTCTGTTGCTTTCCCATAGCATCAGTATGATGTAGTGCCTTTCAGCTATGTCCTAGCTATAAGGTTTCACCTTATAGAACTCCCTTGGTGAGCATGGATATGGATGGATGCTTTCTATGAAAGGGGGAAAAGGCCAAGTAGGAAGTGTCTCTCTAAGTCTAAAGCAAAGAATAAAAGATTAATGGCCCTGGGGACAAGTAGCCTAGAAGGTTTTGTTTTTGTTTTTAAACCTCAATAATGATAATAATAACATAACAACATATTATATATGATGATGATGATAACTATAGACTACTTCTCCTTGGAGAGCAATGGGGGTGGGGAATATCACAGTTTTTGTTGTCCACTTGTTTCAGTTGTGTCTTACTCTTTGTGACTCTATTTGGGGTTTTCTTGGCAGAGATACTGGAGTGGTTTGCCATTTCCTTCTCCAGCTCATTTTACAGATGAGGAAACTGAGACAAACAGTGCTAAGAGATTTGTCCAGGGTCACACAGCTAGTAAGTGCCTGAGGCCAGATTTGAACTCAGCAAGATGATTTTTCCTGCCCCCCAGGCCTGGCACTATATACACTATACCACCTTGCTTCCCCAAAGCAACATTAAGCTAATTATAAAAATAGTCTTCTACCTCTGCACCCCTTTCAGTCACCAGGGCTTAAAGTGAAGAGCAGAGGGTGTGTTCCATCTCTATAGCCATTTTACCTAATCCTAAAGCCAGATTTCCTCTCTAGTTCAATACTCCATTTTGAATTCTCCTGCATTCCTCAGTGGTTCTATTGACTTTGCTGAAGCTACACAAGCAATGTTTACAGTGTTTACTCTGGTGCCACACTGAAGGCTTTGAGAGGGAAGTCCAGCATGATCATTACCAGATCAGTGCAGGAGAAGAGGCCACCAGTAAGGATGTCTGTTTTCATTTTGTCATTTGTCTGGATGGGATATGATGACTTGATTTCTGGATTTTGTTTTGGAGGAATATAGGGTGGGGAGAATCTGAACTGTTTCTTACCCATTACCCCAAAGCTAAGCACATCTTACTGTGTCTTTTCAGGTGCTTAGGCGCCTTCTTTAAAAGGCTGATAAACTGTGGGGAGGAGATGAAGTAATTTTTTTTAGTTTTGAGAAAATGATAGGTTTTAAAAAAATGATTAAAATCTAATTATTTCCACTATTGATGAGTTAGGTGTTAAAGACAACATCAATACAGACTGTGCAGGGCATATACAGACAGTTTTGGAACTCAGGCTTGGGTTGGTTGTCTGCGGTATTGATGCTAGTGACTATCTCCATTCTAATTCACATAATGGATGGGGACTTAAATACAATATGTGGAAAATTAGTACTGAGTTGCCAGCTAGGTGGAGCATACATATACTCCTTGCTATGAGGGAGTCAGTGGGCTAAAATGATTTAGAATTCATGCTAAATTTTACAATATGGCAAACCCCTAGGAGACGGAGATTCTTATCAAAGTGGGCCCAAAAGTATTACCTGTATTTTCAGATAAAACTAAGTCTTAGGAAAAAAAAATAATAATACTGAGGGGGTTAGCCATTATTTATTTATAGAATCAGTTTCCAATCAATTTCCTTATTTTTGGCTTATTAAAAATATAGGGTTTTCCAAAATACTTTATAGTACCAGGTTCTAGACTTTAAAGTAGAGCTGCTGATTAATAGTGGAGCAATATCTTTGGGGGACGGGGGGGTTGGGGGGAGTGAATTTCCTAATGAAAGCATACACCAGCGTGATTGTTAAGATATCTCATGATTTTCTTTTTTTTTTTATTTAATAGTTTCCTTTATAGCCAACCAGCATAATATGGTTACTAAGATTATGTATAAATTATTAGCCCTTCATTGTGAACCTAAGAATATTTTAGTGTTAACTCCTATCATATGACCTCAGGTAGCCATGCTAGTATATCAATGAATCCTGGCCAATGGACCAGATGCTGTGTTAAAAACAAACAAAAAATAAAATAGTAGTTAAATAAATAACATAACAATATCTGTTGATGCAATGATAACACATAATAGAAATGTTGAAAAATTCACCACAGTTAAAAGCACTATGTAGCTTTGAGAGCTGTGTGGCTTAAGTATATGGAGTATGAAGACATATAAAAATAATCTCAGGAGTTATGATTGTCTCAAACTCCAGTTAGACATCAGAGATAGCATGAAATAGAGCAGTGGTATCAAATGGAAATAGAAATGGGCCATTAAACTATGTATGAGGCTACCTGAGAGGCTACATTGTCATAGTTCAGTCATTTTTCAGTTGTGTCAGACTCTATGTGACCCCATTTGGGGTTTTCTTGGCAAAGATACGAGAGTGGTTTGCCATTTCCTTCTCAAGTTCATTTTACAGATGCGGAAACTGAGGCAAACAGGGTTAACTGACTTGCCCAGGATCACACAATAAGTGTCTGAGGTCAGATTTGCACTCAGGAAGATAACTTCCTTGCTCAAGGTCTGGCATTCTCTCAGCTCTAACACTTAGGTGCCTGACGCCACCTGCTGGATACTTACTGTAGAAGAGTTCTGCCCATGAAGGGAAGGTCTTTGAGGGCAAGACCAGGAGTCTTTTCTTCAGGAGTCAGGAAGTGACGCGGACTAGTGGGAGGAGGAAGGAAGAGACTGGCACTCAAGTCTCGCGCTCTTTCCTGAGGACGCTGGCGGAGAAGGGAGCTAGAAATGTGCTCTCCCTTTAATAGATAGGAATCTAGGCCTTTCTCTCTCTCTTTACCAAATTCTTATTCTCCTTAATAAATACTTAAAAACCTAACTCTTGCTAAAGCTTATAATTTATTGGCGACCACTCATTAGATATTTTAGACAGACTAGCTAGAATTTTAACCCTTAACAGATGGCTGACCACGAAGAGGAAAGCTAACCCTCAGTCTTCTTCTGATCTTCTGGTTGGGTAAGAAATTTCCCCTCCCTCTCCCTTTAACTGCTAAGTACTGGTGTACTGGCTGTGTTTTTCCTTTGAATTTTTTCGAATGGACCTTTTAAACTCCCTAATTATCCTATTTTTGATTTTGGTCTGTTTAACCAGACAAATGGGAGATAAGATCATGTTAATGCTTTGTTTTTGTGGATTTTCTATTTTTCTTTTTATTTTTGTTAAAAGAGCCAGCAACTTACTCACACAAGGAAATATCTCTCCCTCTCCCAACCATGCTTTTTCAGAGAAACCTGAAGAGATTCCCGCAGCTTTTCCCAGTTCTAACACTAATTGTTGCTCTAATTTTGCATGCCTGGAGGCAATGACCCACCCTCTAGAAGCTTTTAATCCCCTAGCACCTGGAGGCAAAGTGGGGGAAGAGGAATCCAGGCCTGAGTTCAAAATCAAGTCTGATTCAAATTGCTCTGGTCCCTCCCCTCCTCTCCAGACCCCACCCTCTACTCCTCCTATGGCCAAGCCCATTGCTTCCCCTGCCTGGGAAGTCCAGAGAACTGATACGCATGCTCAACTTTCTCTAACTACATTTGCAGCTTCAGGCTCAGCCCTTCCCCAGCCTGGCTGTGCTTCTGAGACAACCTTAGAAAGCTCTTTAAATTCCAGATATGCTCGTTTTGTTCATAATTTTGCTAACCTGCTTTTGTCTTTAATTAGTAATCTTATAAAGCATTTGTATGGTGAAAAGTCCGACAGACAATATAGAGGGGTTAAAGAAGAAAAACTTAAGCTGAATAAGAATGACAGTCAACATAGTTCAAGACTCTGCTTCTTTTGCCATGGAAGGGTATATATTTTACAGAAATGTAGAAGTAAGCAGCAAGGTATTGATATGAGTATTGGGGATTTTAGATATCGGAATCAAGAGTGTTCTGAATTCACTCAGATTATTAATGTCAGTTCAGAGGTTACATAGGATTTCTATGCTATTACATATACATTTTGGAATTAATGGTATAGGTTTATTTTCATAGAGATTTTAATCCTTTTGAGATTGTGTCTTATACTTAGTTTCTAAAACAAGGAGAATATTTGTAAAAGTTTTTTATAGTCATGTGATCAAGTTTATATTTCATAATACTCATTAATATTAAGTTCATGCTCATTTAGATTTCCTTAGTTTGAATTTCACTGTCTTTTATTGTTCCATGTGTATTTTCTTCTATTCATTTGTCTATCTAATTTTGAAACATTGCAAGATGGTTTTGATTTTATTATACAATGTTAATTCTAGGAGTATTGTGCTCCCATATTCTGAGTTGTTTGTTTTTGTTATTTTTTCTCAACTGATTATTTGATCAAACTCTTTAAAGCATTTCCCTGGCAAATTGGTTGCCATGGCAAGTGTAAAGAAGTATTATTTTTAATAAGCATATTCCAAAAAAAAAAAGAGGGGAACATTTGTAAAAGTTTTCTTTTTTAAAAAAAAAAGTTTTCTTTGAGATTCTGTTGTGCTTTAACTTGTATTTAAATATGTTCTGATTTTTCACAAAAGTAATTGTATACTAAGTAAAAAAAATGGGTATTATTTGAAATTGTTGCGTAATTATATATTGTGTTCTGAGTCAAGATGTATTCACATTTTTTGCAATCATTTATTATCCTCAATTTAAAATCCATATGAGACTTGGATTATGGGAACTTATCATTTAAGACATTAATTGCCTTTATTCTGAGTTATCAGATGCCAGTTGGCCAAGATGCCATCCAATCACAAGAGGAATACATGCAAGAGCAGACACTGAACTGTCACATGAGGGGAGACATGCATGAAGTCAAGGTATGGCCGAGGGAACGGCTTTTGACAAATGTTGAGGTTGGATTCTCTTGGTTTAATATTTTATTTTATTTTTCCCCACAATATTGTACAGATGGCTGGAAGTATTGATCCCACCCATCTCACTTCTACACCTGGCTTCCATGCTCCCTCCTATATGTCTGATGCCATGGACATCTCAGTCCCATGCATCTGATTAAGTCTGACTCAGTTTCCTCCAATATGTTCGGTGGCATGGACATATATTCCATCCACCTATTTTAAGCCTGGCATACTGCATGGACAGTACATATTGCTCAAGTGGGGGAATGCTCATATCCCATCATTTCTCTGTTCTTTTATGGTAACCCCCATAATTATCTCAGGTGTCATGATAAATACAGTGTTGAATTTGGCCTTGACACCTGTTACCAATTATATTAGATTTTTTAATTTCTCATAATGGCATGAGGATAATTAGGCAGATGATGCAAAAAGTGATAAAACAAAGATAAAAATTATTTTTATTAATTAATATTGCAGCAATTGTCTTCTTAATTACCCTCCATAAGGGGGGACTATAGTAATATTATAATTTTAAAGAATGGTTCAATTTTTGTTTTATTATATGTTTCATGTGTAACAACTAAGATTCTGAATTCCCTTAGACATGTTTTTGAGAACTTTCATTGTTTGATTTGATTATTGACAAAGCTATTTTAAAGTTGTGTTAAGCTCAATTTTGTAGGAAATTTTCCTGGCTGATTACCAGCATCCACACATCAACCCCTGAAAAGACTTCCATTCCACGACTACACCTAGAGGACATCTGAGAAAAGACTTTCAGAGACTTTAAATGAACAGTTTTGATTTGTTGTTTTTGTTGTTTTTTTTTTCTCTTTCTGTTATAATATACACCATCTGTAACATGTATTCTCTGCAGAGGCCCTCCCTTTGCAAGACTAATGTCAAAGCGTCGGTTCATGAGGACAAAAAAAAAAAAATCGCCCCTCTGGACAAAACTTTCCTCTCTTCCTTTTCTGTATTGTTGTTCGCATATTATTAGTCAGCAATAGTTATTATATTGTTTTTACTGTTCCGTCAAGGAAACATTTTGTTTCTTGAGGAACAACAGGGGGGACTGTAACGATTGGAATAACGCCACCTGCTGGATACTTACTGTAGAAGAGTTCTGCCCATGAAGGGAAGGTCTTTGAGGGCAAGACCAGGAGTCTTTTCTTCAGGAGTCAGGAAGTGACGCGGACTAGTGGGAGGAGGAAGGAAGAGACTGGCACTCAAGTCTCGCGCTCTTTCCTGAGGACGCTGGCGGAGAAGGGAGCTAGAAATGTGCTCTCCCTTTAATAGATAGGAATCTAGGCCTTTCTCTCTCTCTTTACCAAATTCTTATTCTCCTTAATAAATACTTAAAAACCTAACTCTTGCTAAAGCTTATAATTTATTGGCGACCACTCATTAGATATTTTAGACAGACTAGCTAGAATTTTAACCCTTAACACTACATTGTCATAGTTCAGTCATTTTTCAGTTGTGTCAGACTCTATGTGACCCCATTTGGGGTTTTCTTGGCAAAGATACGAGAGTGGTTTGCCATTTCCTTCTCAAGTTCATTTTACAGATACGGAAACTGAGGCAAACAGGGTTAACTGACTTGCCCAGGATCACACAATAAGTGTCTGAGGTCAGATTTGCACTCAGGAAGATAACTTCCTTGCTCAAGGTCTGGCATTCTCTCAGCTCTAACACTTAGGTGCCTGAGGTACTATATGCAGAATTAGAAAACCACATGTAGGGGGAAGCTAGGTGGCATAGTGGATAGAGCACCGGCCCTGGAGTCAGGAGTACCTGAGTTCAAATCTGGCCTCAGACACTTAACACTTACTAGCTGTGTGACCCTGGGCAAGTCACTTAACCACAATTGCTTTGCTAAAAAAAAAAAGGAAAGAAAGAAAGAAAGAAAGAAAGAAAGAAAGAAAGAAAGAAAGAAAGAAAGAAAGAAAGAAAGAAAGAAAGAAAGAAAGAAAGAAAGAAAGAAAGAAAACCACATGTTAACATTACCTATGTTCAATTGTATTTTATTGATTTTGTTAAATATTTCCCAATTACATTTTAGACTGGTTGCAGTTGTATTTAGGTAGTCTTGTGGCTGTAATTGCTTGAGACCTCTGGCACAGAGGATAGAGCTAACCTTTGTATCGGGAAAACTTGGGTGTGAATCCTGCATCTGCTTTTGCTAGTTTTGTCACCTTGAGAATTTCATTTAGCTTCAATTTCACCATTTATAAAATGATAATAGTAGAGGCAACTAAAATGTCTATCTTGAGGCAGGCAGCATGTTAGCTTTGGAGTCAAGAGGACATGGATAGAAGTGCTGTCTCTGACACCCACACTCTCTGTGTGTCCATGGACTGGTTATTTAGCTGCCTTCTGCCCTAAGCAACTTTCTAAGATAATGCATTCCACAGGACTTACTGATATGCATCAGTTGAGGGAGTCCATACATTGGGATAATCCTATACTGATGAAATCTGAAATCACAGATCTGGGCAAAAAAACCCAAACAAACCAAACCAAACCAAACCAAATCAAACCAAACAAACAAACAAAACCCCATAATGCTCTAATTTAAAGCTAGTATTAGTTTTTGGAGATGGAAAATCTTCCAGTTTTTAGGGAATATCCAATGGTGGTGGATTTTATAGATGGCATTATAGCTCCATTAAAGTATATAAATGTTGAAGAAACCAGAGGAGCATAGATTTTGGAAAAAAAGGTTTATCATGGAACATGATCTTTATCTTCAAATATTTGGAGGGTTGTCAAGTTGGAAAAGGGCTACAGTCATTTTGGTTGACCCCGGAAAGAATTAGAATGGATGAGTAGAGGCTACTGGGAGGCAGATTTCAACTTGGTATCAAGAAGAAAAGAATGATTAGAATTGATCCCAAATTGCAATGATGATCTTGTTTATGTAATAAGTTTCTTGTCATTAGACGTGTTCAATGACAAGTGCCATGACTTGGTAAGGATATTGTAAAGGGAATTAATTATCAGTTAGGGAATGCAGTTCAAGTCAACAAAATAACTACTAAAAACAACTGCATGGGAGCATCTAGGTGGCGCAGTGGATAAATCCCTGGCCCTGGATTCAGGAGGACCTGAGTTCAAATTTGGCCTCAGATACTTGACACTAGCTGTGTGACCCTGGGCAAGTTACTTAACCTTCATTGCCCCACCCCTCCCCCCAAAATAAAAAAAACAAAACAACTGTAATGTTTGAGGCATTGGGGGCCAAAAACCCAATAGTTCCTGTCTTCAAGGAACTTACATTATACTGGAGAAGCTTTTAAACATTCATAGAAAAATAAATCTAAAGTGATTTCAATAGAGAAAGAGCTCTACCAAGTGGGAGATCAGAAATATCTTTACATAAGAAGTTGGACTGCATTGAGCCTCTTCCAGTTCAGAGATTCTTTGACTTCTAAGTTTCATATATTGCCAGGAATTTAATAGGATCATAGGATTTGAATTTGGTAGGACTTAGAGATAATCCAGGCCAACTCTTATTTTATAATTGTGAAAATTGAAGCCCAGAGAGATAAGGTTGTATCTTAGTGGGTTTGAATTCTAACTTTCATATAACTGTGTGACCATGAGTAAATCATTTAAACCTATACTCTCTGAACCTCAGTTTCCTCATCTGTTCAATGAGGATAATATTCACATTATAAGCATCATACGGCAGCTAAGAAAAACACTTTGTAAACCTTAAAGAAGGTTTGAATGGGATTTTATCATAATTTCTTCTTATAGTATCCCTGTAACTTGCAAAGGGATGAATATCATGCTCATCTATTAACAGATAATGAAACTTAGGTACAAAAAGGTAAAATTTCCCCAATGACTATTATATAAAGACTACATGGAAAAGAGAAGAAATAGGGCTCAGATCATTGGCTCCTACCTTTTGTAAGACTGCACTGCTTCACTATGTTAAATACTCCACATGTATAGGATTATCAGCAAAGAGAGCCTATCCTCTACTTAAATTTGAATTCTACTAAGTTTTCAACATTTTATTATGAAAGGTAAAATATAATTACCTTTTGAAATTAATTGAGTTTTGATTTTTCTCATGTTGATATTAATATAAGGTGATCTAGTTATGACCTGTTAATATCTAGAATATAACACATAAATTACTTTTTGTACTGTGAAGGATTGGGAAGAGAACAAACTGGATAGATGTGTATCAAGTGCTTACTATGTGCCAAGTATTGTGCTAAGGGCTGGGAATATGCAAACTAGGGGCAAAAACAGTAAAGTCTTGATTTGATACCATATAGGAATCAGTATGTAAAGTGAACTAAGAATACTTAGTGAGGGTTGGCTAAAAGAAATTAGGGCTAGACCAGAAGATAGGAGAGTCATTGACATAGAGATGGTAATTCAAACCATGGAAGTTGATGAGATCAGCAAATAAAATAGAATAAACCAAGAAGAGAGAAGGGTCCAGGACAGATCTTTGAAAGTTAGGC
The DNA here is from genome assembly GCF_019393635.1 of Dromiciops gliroides. Classification (NCBI taxonomy): domain Eukaryota; kingdom Metazoa; phylum Chordata; class Mammalia; order Microbiotheria; family Microbiotheriidae; genus Dromiciops; species Dromiciops gliroides. The sequence goes on from NC_057861.1 coordinate 194,064,444, forward strand.
ACAAGGCATCAGAGTGATTTGAGATGAGGAGGAGGGGGAAAGAGAGAGAGAGATCTCCATGAATAGCTTCAAGTTTTTCAGTAAAATATGAATCAAGATTCTTAGATTAGCGATAGGAGGCGAGGAGGGGTTGAAGAAGGGATGAAAAGGTTAGGAAAAGCTGAAATTGATCAGAGAGGTGTAAAAGGATTGCTTTCCAGTAGTGAGGGCTGAGTTGAAATTAAGTATATTCATAATGTACTCAGTCATAGCAATTTCATGATTTTTTCCACCTTTGTTTAGCAGTACATGAGTGAAGGCAGATAGTGGTGAGAGTGATCCAAAATTGAGGCTTTATAGGGAAAAATATTTGATAAGATGAAGAGGCAAAGACTCTAGAGAAGGGGAGAATGTAGGCTTGAACTTTGTCACCAAGGGATTGAGATGGAGAAGGGAAGAGAATGTAGCCAGGGAATGATGATGGCTTAGGGGCAAAACTAGAAAATAGAGGAATTGGATATCTTGGTGTGAAGAAAGCAGGATTTGGAGTTGCAAGACAGGGAGAGGGGTGGAATGACAATAGATTAGGTAATATAAAGAAATTTCAGAGCTCATGAACATGGATATAGAACATGTGTGCATGATGATGGTTCAAGAGTAATACCCTCTTTGTGTGTAGCTGTGCTGGGGGCAGAGGAGTGCGTTAGGGCAATGAGAAAGTTTAAGAATTCAGAGGTTAGGGTATTTGAGGAAGTATGTATACAAGCACGGGTGCATGCACACACACACACACACACATATCTTGAAGTTCTCTAAGATGAGGGCTGGAGTTGGCAGGAAAGACTCAACTAAGCACTGAAGTCATAGATGAAGGATACATGGAGGTTACATTTTGACCCTGAAACTAACTTAGTTTGTATTCCAAAAACCCTCTTCAAGCTTGGGCCAAAGCCCAGTAAGATCAAGCGTATGATAACCTTCAACAGATAAAGTAAAAATAATGAATTTATATTGGATTTCTCATAAATACCTCAACTACCTAATTTTCTGTCTGGTTTGAATTATGCCAGTAACTAACATTATTATTTTTTTTTTTACAAAAAGTCAAAATGTAAAAAAAGAAATCATTGGATTTGATAGTACCTTCTCTTCATAGAAACGTTTCATTCAAATACTTTGTAGTAGGCACAGAATACTATTAATAATTAACATTATGTGAGAAATAATTAAAAGCCTTCATCAGAAATGTGACAGCCAAATCAACTCATGCTAACCTCATTACAGAGAAATTTGAGTATTTTATTTATTAGGAGATTATTTTCACTGAATAAACTTGTTAATAATAAGTTGTTTGCAGAGTCAGTACAGACCGGTCAAATCATTTTTGCATGTTTTGTTCATCTGTTCCTCTCTTCCTATCCTGCTCCTATATTGGTATTTTTTCCCCTCCCACCAAAGAATGCTCTGAGCAACTTTTGATTCAGGGCCCATGCCTTCAATTCCCTATCAAAATTTTCTTTCCCTATTTCTGATACTTCAGAGGCTAAATCACCAGTACTAGATATTGTTGGAATCTACTTTGGTGGTCTAACTTTTCCCCAGAATAACCAGCAGATATTGGGGTCATTCCAAGAGAGAAAACAGACATAGACTGTACTTGCCCTGGACAAGTGGATAGTTCAAACTATAAGCCAACTTTCCCACCATGTTCAGCTGTCCTTCTTCAGTAGATTTGTTCAATCTCCTTGTCTTCTAAAGAAAAAGAGGTACAAAAAGAGGTCTTCCCCCTGCAGTCACAGCTGCGGAGTTTAAATGAGTTGTATTCAACCACAAGCCCATTAGCTGCTAAAACAAGCTGATTTACATTAAAGATTATTAGTTCCATTTTATAGATGGGGAAACTTGAGGCGTAGAGTGGCCAAATGACTTAGTCAAGGATAACCCTGCAAATTATAGTTGAGCCATGAGTAAAGGAATTCACCCTCGGGAGTTAATTACTAAGCTGTGTTCTGTGCCTCTGGTCTGTGTTTTTAACCTCTGCTTTGCTAGTAAAATGTTGAACAAGTTCTCCTACTCTTCTTCAAATACCATCTGTGTTTTAGGTCAAACTATTCTGTATGGGTTAATTGTGCCAGTTTATCAGGTACTTCCTAGAAAAGTGAAATGGAAAACTATAGGTATACATATATATGCATATATATATATATATATATATATATACACACACATTTCAAAAGTGATACATATATTAGGTATTGATCATTGAAATCAGGTTTGGGTTTTTTTTTGGGGGGGTGGCTTTTTGTTTGGGTTTCTTAATGCTTCATTTTAACAACTATTAGCTGCCAACAATGTAACTGCTAATTTTAACAGTTAAATTTACAGTTTTAAACAGTTTTTATGATGCCCAACTACATCAACTTGACACATCTACTGCTAAAATAACTGTTTAAACACCACATTTATAGTCAAAAACCCTCTTTGTCACTGCTAAATTGACTCACTTCAACTGCTATTTATTGTTAAAAAATCATTTTTAAAATTGCAGACTGAGAACATAGCAGTTTCCGTCACTTTGAAATGAAGTCACTTGAACTGTTTGGAGTATACATAGTCATGTTATATTTTAAAGGAGGACTCTTCTAAAGGGGGGATCCTGCATTACATTTACAATGCACACCATTAGGGTGATTTATGGTGGAACCCCCAATTTACTGCATGTGTCTGTGCATCCAGATGCCAGTAACCTGAGCCCAAGGAAAAGTACAGTTTGTTCCTTTCAGTTTCCAATCCTCTCTTTAGGATGTAGCAAATTTTACCCCCTTCCCACAACTCTCATTAGCTTGGAAAATATATATATTTAGTTTAAGAATGATCAAACACATGATTATAATTAGGATAATTTAGAATTTCTGTGAGCAATCTTATTTCAGTACAATAGAGGATGTCATGTAGGTAGGTTTTAGTATTTTATCAAAGCCCAGAAATACATCATTTGAATTAGTGCTCAGACAAATGAGGGGTGGGGGGAGTCTTATTTGAACTTTCTAAAATTTAGAACATCCATCTAAAAACATAGAGCTTATTATTTTATTTATGTGATATGTGGTTTAAAGCTGTCAGCAAGCACATATTAGTGTGACTGGCAATTTTTTTTGCTTGAATATATCAAATAAGTCTTCTTTGTTCTGGCTACAAGTCATCACAAAAACAATTTTGCTAATTTTATTCACTTTTCTCCTGATTATTTTAGTATTGGGGAACTTTTGTGAATTTTGGTGAAACATATAAGTTATTGCAATTAAAATAATTGTGAAGTACTTTCTTATAAATAAGTGCAAATTATGTAGATATAGTGGACTGAGTAATAGAGTGAGGAGGTCTGGAGTCATAGCTATCTCAGACATTGATGTGTGACCTTGGATAAGTCACTTAACCCTATTTACCTCAGTTTCCTCATCTGTCAAATGAGCTGGAGAAGGAAATGCCAAACCACTACAAGATCTTGTGACTAAACAACAACAAATAATAATGCTATTGTATAGTGGAATGAGCTGGATTCATATTTGAGAAACAGATATGTGTTCTAATACCACCTTTGATACCTACTATCTGTGTCACCACGGACAACTCTTTTTTTTTTTTTTTTTGGTGAGGCAATTGAGGTTAAGTGACTTGCCCAGGGTTACACAGCTAGTAAGTGTCATGTATCTGAGGCTGGATTTGAACTCAGGTCCTCCTGAATCTAGGGCCAGTGCTCTATCCACTGTGCCACCTAGCTGCCCCTATTTAACTCTTTTAATGCTAGGTTTCCTCATCTGTAAAACAGGATGATAACACCAATTGTACCTACCTTACAAGGAAAGAGATGAGAAATGTTCTAAATTGTATCACAAACCTTGAATTTTCTATATGAATGTCAGCTATTATTAAGTTAGGAAATTGATGTTTTTCTTTCTCTCATTCATTCTCTTGTTTTGGGTGATTTAGACTTGTCGTTTTTTCATAGATATTTTGACCCACTCTATAAGAAATAATCAATGTATTCATTTTCACAGTGTAAACTATGTGTTTTTTGATGGGGCAATGAGGGTTAAGTGACTTGTCCAAGGTCACACAGCTAGTAAGTGTCAAATGTCTGAGGTTGGATTTGAACTCAGGTCCTCCTGAATCTAAGGCCGGTGCTCTATCCACTGTGCCACCTAGCTGCCCCCAAATTATGCTCTTTTATCGAGGATTTCTGTTTTCATTACATATGATATCTTAACTTGGAGGAGATGTGGTCAATATTTACTTTTAGATTCTCACTAACTTTAGTGAAGTCCTTATGGCATCATACCTGAAACTTTCAGCTTAGAACTTTAACCTAGAACCCAGTGCTTGAGAACCCCTCTTGTCTCTCAGCTTCTGTATTTTTTCAGTTGGCCAGATTGGGGCATTGTTTTTATCACAATGTTTTGTAAGCACCTGTGACTATTCCTGACTGAGCACACAAACTGATAAACAGACTAATACAGATGAGAGAAAGAGGTTTCATAGATAATTTTTTAAATTAACAGTAGTCTGATATTAAAAAAAATGAGTTTGTAGGTCATGCACATAAGGAAGTGAGGTGCTTTTGAGTCAGGAGATGAAAGATTAGTAAATAATCGGGCAATAGAACAAGAGGAGAAAAGAGTGAACAGTTCCATACAAGATTAGGAGTTTTTAAACATTGTTATATTGGCATCATTATTATATAATCATATATTGGTAATTCTTATGAATCTTGGAGGATAATTAAGTCCTAAAGTGAAATAGGTGTGTGTGTGTGTGTGTGTGTGTGTGTGTGTGTGTTTCTTCTCCTGAAGTGGACAAATAGTCCCTCTGGAAGCATCAGAATTATCCTCAAGGGGCACCTGTTGGACAGGCAGGGCACAAATACTGCTGCTTTGTTTAGCCATTCACCAATCATCATTGACTTGAAACTGTGATTTAAGACGACACATCAGTTTGAAAAAAGAATAATATGATGTATTTATTAGAGGTGATACACTTTTCCTATTCAGAAATTATACCCCATGCCCATATGCAACAATTTGTCTGTTACCAAAAGATTTGATTGCCAACATGGAGACATGGACTTGATAATGTGAATGAATCCTGGAATTAACTTTCATCCCAGGGATGTCCTCTATGAAGAAAAAGTATGAAATGCACTAATGACACCCTTGCTAGAAATAAAAATGCTCTTCACAGGTTGTCCCAAATTGCTTCCAGGGATAAACAGGCATACTCTGCCTTCAGTCTATTCCCTGTCTTAAGATCACCATTCATTCAATGACAGAGACCTAGTGGATCAACAAAAGTTATGGTTTCTTTTACTCACCTAAACAAACAAGGTTCTACTAATGGACAAATAAGATACCTACCAATATGCCTCCCTACCCTGCCCCCCACAAAAAAGAAAGAGAAGAATCCTATTTCTTTTCATTGTTCTCATATCCAGCAACTGTAAAAAGCAAATATTTCAACTTGCTATGCCTGAGAGAAAGCACCAACACTTAGTTATGTGCATTTCTATCTAACACCTACAGATAAACTCAAACTCAATACAAGGGTCTACTTTAAAAAAAAGTATTTGATCATTATAAACTTTTAAATACAAACTAAAACAAAGGAAATCACTAAATATTTCAATTTGCCCACCTGTTCAAATTATTCACCACAATGAGAATGCCATTCAGCCTATTTTCTTTTCCCAGTTTTTGTGTTATTGTTCCAACCTAACAATAGATGCTAGTTAATAAAATCCAATTAAAGACCAGAGGAAAGAGATTGGAATGGATCAGATACAATATCTGCTCATGAATGATTAGCATAAAAAACAGAGATGTTCAGAAAGAAATTTCAAAATTGGGTACTATGTTGCTAATGGGCCTAACCAGCACCATAGCCCTGTACCCACTCTGCTGAGTGTCATTGTCCCATTTCCCCCTTTTCAAGGTAGCCAAAATGTCTATATACATATATTTCTGTATGTTCATATACACACAATATGCACCACATGCATATATGTATGGATATATGTGTGCATAATACATGTTTATATTTAAATCATATAACTGTGGCACAGTGGATGGAGGGCTAAGCCTGGAGTCAGGAATACCTCAGACACTTACTAGCTGTGTGACCCTAGGCAAGTCACTTAACTTCTATTTGCCTCAGTTTTCTTATCTGTAAAGTAGGGATAATAACAGCACCTACCTCCCTACCTTATTGTGAGGATCAAATGAGATAGTAATTATAAAACACTTAGTACAGTGCCTTGATCACAGTAAGTACTATGTGCACATTAGCTATTGTTATCGTTATTATTTTTATGTGCATATTATATATTCATGGTCTGGAGAGGCACTGTGATATAATGGATAAAGAGCTAGCCTTAGAGCCAGGAAGAACTGGACTCAAGTTCCATCTCTTATTCAAACTGGTTGTATGACCACAGTCAGTTCCCCTAACCTCTTTGTCCCTAGACTTGAGTTATATTAGTGAGGATAACTTCTATAGAAGGAGACAAAATCAGGGCTTTGACCAGTAACAAAAAAGCAACATCTAGACTTAAGCTTTTGGGACATTCAAACTGGTTTGAATATCTTGACTCTTTTGCCAAACCTGCTAACCAGTGGTTTGACAGAACGAACTCAATTAAATATTCTATCCATCATGGAATTGACTCAGTTCAGTGAATATCCAAGGCAATTAGTTGAAATAACCAAACTGATCTGTGTGTTTGGACACAGCCTACAATTTCAAACAAATAACAGCTTCTTCAAAGCCCAGATAATTTCAAACAGCCCCATGCACTCTCTTCCTTGAATACGAGCTCATGATTTGCTTTCCAAATATACTTATGGAACTAATTGACCAATTAAAAAATATTCAGGAAGAGGGAGCACTTGATCTATAAGTTTTTGACAAGGCAGCCATGCGCTCTTACATTTAAGTTTCCCAAGCATATGTTCTACACACATGGCTGAAGAAATCACAGGTCTCTGTAAATGTTTTCCTGCAGATGTTTTGGTTCCCATACCAAACCTGGGTAAGACAGCGTAGGTCTGTGAATTTCAGATGTCCAATTCCATCCTTGCTCTGTGCACTAGAGTTCCTTGCCTGGGAAAAATGGGTTTCAAGCATACATAGCTCCAAACTGTAATGCTCATACATTCTGTGGTTTGATTTTCCTTGCTTGGTTTCAATTTAATCCCAATCCATTTTTCCAGTAAATAAAGAAGAGGTTTAAATCAAAAGGATACACCTCAGCACCTCGCCTGAAGCCAACATCTATTGTTCCTAGGGATTAGTTTAACTCTTCCTCTGCTGAAAGTTTAAAATCAGAAATCACCCTGAAAAGTTTAATGACCTTGAGTTTAAACATTAAACTCGTGTGTTACTTAGGTCTCAGTGAGAATGAAAACAAAAATCTTTTGAAAGACTTCCTCCCTTTTGGCATAAGTTCCTTTCCCGATTCTGTAGCTCCATGGGTGTTGGTCTGTGGCACTGGAAGACATATTCTGTGATTCTGGAGTTCTGTGGTTGTCACCTTGAGTGAAGGCAAGAGCCAAGAAGGAAGAATTTCACTTGTTACATAAACTTTGCTTGTACCTAGGGTTGCCAGTAGTGTTAACTCACTCACTTGTTAGGCTTACAAGAAGAGCGTTAAAACTGTGTCACCTTGAAGGGCTCCAGAATTCAGCAGCATCCAACAGAGCTTAGAGACCCGAAGAGAGAGTGTGGGGAATGATTATGGACAGTTTAAGATCAAGAGAAAGAGAGAGAGAGAGAAAGAGAGAGAGAGAGAGAGAGAGAGAGAGAGAGAGAGAGAGAGAGAGAGAGAGAGAGAGTCACCCTTATGCAAAATCGTATCCTTTTGAAACTCACAACTCCTCAGTCCCCTCTGTCCTTTGGGTCCCTCCCTCCCTCCCTCTGATTGGAGAGGGTGGAGGTAGAACATCAGAAAATTCCTCCCGGATACTTTGTTTAAAAGAGGAGGCCCAGGGTAGGGCTTCATCATACCCTAGTGATGGCTACCCTCTCCCTTTCAACTTTTTGTATGTGTTATTTTCCCCCATTAGAATGTAAGTTCCTAGGGGGCAGCTAGGTGGCCTTGGAGTCAGGAGGACCTGAGTTCAAATCCAGCCTCAGACACTCGACACTTACTAGCTGTGTGACCCTGGGCAAGTCACTTAACCCCAATTGCCTCACCAAAAAAAAAAAAAAAAGTAAGTTCCTTAAGATCAAAACTATCTTTGGCCTTTCTTTGTATCCCCAGAGTTTAGCACAGTGACTGACACATTGTTGTTCAGGCATTCAGTCCTTCAGGATTCCTCATGACTTTGTATGGAATTTTCTTGGCAAAGATTCTGGAGTAGTTTGTCATTTCCTTCTCCAGTGGATCAAAGATGAACAGAGGCCAAGAGAATTGCCCAGGGTCACACAGCTAGTGACTATCTGAGGCCAGATTTAAACTCAGGTCTTCCTGACTGTAGGGCACAGCACTCCATCCTCTGAGTTACCTGCCTAACTCTTGAGTGAGTGATATTTTTTGAAAACCATTTATTAAGCACCTACTCTATGCCAGGCAATAGGGATACAAAGACTCACTTCAAAAATTCCCTAGGAAAGAAAAAAACCACATCATTCTTTCTCTAGAATATCACCCATTCATCAAACCAATTTGTTTTAGCAATAGGCTTCTATTTATTCCTTTAGATTCAGTTAACATTGCTGTTCATTATACCCCAATATTTTGAGGTTTAATTTTTTTTCACATTTTGGAATGCTATATTGCCCTTACTTTTCCCGGGACAGGTTAAGCTTTACATTTTTGTACTTTTAACTCTCCCCCTACACCTTTTAGTGAAAAAAGAAACTGAAATGGTTAATCAACTATCATCTTTCCTCAAACTCAGCATCTCTCTATTCCAATGCCCTATTGTCTCACAGCTCTAATCATTTGTTTGCTATTTGGGTGCTGGGGTGTTTGTTGCATTTAATCTGAGGTGTTGCTTTTAGGTAGCTTAGTTGGCCAGCTCACTTTGCTAAAATAGACACAGCAGTCCATGGGACTTCGCCAAAACCACATGTTTCATTTAACCTGTGTAGTCCGTGTGAACAAAGGATATAGTGACAGAGGTCTGCTCAGTATCGCTACTGAGAAAACACCTCTTCCCACATTTCTGAGCCTGAGCACAAATGAGTGGGATGCTACAGTCACACTGATTTCTTCATGTCATCACCTTCTTCTTGAATAGGACTGACTAGTCTTACTTTGATCCTCATTTTTTTAGTTTACACTCTAATATGTCACATAATATTAACAGACCTAATTAACAGAGTTTCTTCAGACATAAAGGTTATCCAGTTTAACGGGATTATCAAGGTTTACTTCAAACCCCACATAAATCTTTTCCTTTAGCACCTAAAAAGAAAGCTACAGGAAATAAAGTGTGGGAAAAAGAAACTTCTTTCCCTCATCTCCAGCAATCTGAAAATGGTATCTTTTTACAGAGCTACTTTAAATGGAGACAAATAAATAATACTTTATAAAGTTTTCCTTTACTACATTACTTTCAATGCTGCCTACATAATCAGCATTACTATCACACTGTACATATTCCTTTTTTTGCTCCAAAGAAAGGTCAGCAGAAAATGCCAACCAAGCTGGCATCCAGTTTTCTTAAGGCTAAACTCATAGTTCCATTGGCCTGTTGAACACCAGTAACCTAGGGCCTAAGGGATATGGTTAGATGATTACTTGTGAGTGCTTCCTGTTTGCAAGGTGATAACCATATCCTGGATTAAATAAATTCCAAGTCTGAAGGGTGAGGTGTTAATTACTATGGGGTATAATGATTACTGAGTGAACAGGAAATGCTCATGAGTTATTAGTATTATAATGACAAATTGCCTAATCATTAAATATTTTGTGAGGCATGATTTGGGTTTTGTGGAATGCTTGGCTTAAGATTTTACGAAATTGCTGAAGCAGTGAATGCATTGAAATGTAGCTCTCTCTGTGTCTTTTTTTTTTGGGCTAAAATATCTGCTTAGTTCAGAGAGTTATTACTGGAATCTGGGCTGACTGTAATATGCAGTATTATTTGATACAAAGGAATAGTAATTCAGTCTCCATTTCTGAGCTATAAGATGTAAGGCTTTCCTTTTGTTTATGCATCTCTTCCAGGATTCTCTTAAAATCTGTGAATGTCTCAAACAGGAGCTTTGATATGTTGAGATGAAGGGTTTTATATTCTTTTATCCACATGCCGCTTAGAAACATGTTATTGAGATAGAAACCATATATCTTTTTCCTCCTTTCTCCTTTTTTTCTCATAACTTCTTGTGATTGACTCTATCACCCAGCAGCAGACTTTTATTAGAAGAATGATACAGGACTTCCTTTCTCACTGTCTCTTTCTTAGTTTCCTTTATTGATACATTTATTATGTACTGTTTCTTTTAGGTTTCTTTTGTTGGCCATGGAGAATGAATAATCTCTGGTGATTTAATGATGGAAAATAGACAAAAAGAAATACTGAGCTATAGTTTCTCCATGCCTTAGCTATTCCTTTCAAGCAAATTATACACATCTGACATCTGCACTGGCTTTTTCAGGCCACTAGGGTTTTATTTAGGAAGAATGAATGGAATAAATGGTTTCTGAACAGAGTATACTTAAGGCTCTTTGATAGAAAATAATCTAATCTTTGTATTGCAATATGGTTCACTGGTATTGTAACATCAGTAGAAAAACTTAGTGAAAGTTTTTTTTTTTAATATGTGAGAGCTGATCAAATGAAATAAGGAATCTAAAGCACTTTTCAAGCCTGAAAGTATTATATAAATGTGAGTATTGTTGTTATTATTGTCATCATTCTGTCATAGTCCAAAAACAATTATGGGACTGAATGGACTGATGTTATGTCTTGAAACTACAGGTTGCCTTATGATTGAAATATATTATGGGAGTACAAGCTGTGGGAACCTCTGGCCTTTCTTGCATAGCTATGACCCAATTTGCCAAAGGCCTCAATCTCAGGAAAGAGATTGTGTACTGAAACAATCTGGTTCCTTCTTCAAAATTTTTCAGGTTACAAAGAGAAGTTGTCAACCATAGTTTCCACAAGTGTTATGGGTAATATACGGAAGGCAGAACTTAGAACTTAGCTATGATTATAATTGCTGAAAACTCTCTTAAACTTATTCCATCATTTCTATAGTCCTTTCCCTTTTGCCTTATAAAAACAATTTAATTTTCATAATGATAAATTTGAGGGAGAGGCAGTATGGGATGGAGTGGATAGAGAGTGGCCCTCTGGTTCAGAATGACCTGGGCGTCTGGTGCCTACTAACCATTTGATCCCATGAAAGTCATTTAACATCTCAGTACTCCAGATAGCTCTAAGACTCTGAAATTCAGAGAAAGTGATCACTTGTACTGTCAGAGATTCCTCATCAACCCCTCTCTGCATTAATGGAATCCTAAGTCCAATTAAAAAGGTCATTCAATGAGCTTGTTTTGTGTATTATTGTGCATTCAAGGCCTACAATCTTTAAAAGTGCAGCATCAGCCGTGAAAATAAGCATCTACTCATAGGCTTGAGCCTAAAGAAGAACTGTGTGGGTTTTGTTGTTGTTTTGGTCAGGCCAAGTTGAGGTCTATTCACGAGCCTCAAGAAAACAGTATTCAAGGAAAGAAAGAAAAAAGAAATTGAAATAACTTCACCTGTTTTCTGAACTGTGGTGAAATTAAAAGCTATTTAGGGGTATGTAAGTGGGTACTATTATAGTGGGCAGGCTTTGTGTCTGTGAATGTGTGTGGGTTAGTAGGACCAACAGTGTAAGCAAAGCATATCATCATTCCTCAGGCTGACTACAATTTAGGCCAGCAGGGATAACTTTCTCCAACTATTTGCAAAATCACTACTTTTCATTCTCTCAGGTGCTATCCTGAGCCAGGGATAGCATCTTGAGAAGGCAAATCAGCCAAATTGGTGCATTGGTGTGTCCTTCCTGCCTCCTTTTCCTACCACTTACCTTCTTATAAGTATCCCCCTGCCACTTGGAGACTTATTGCCTTTTGCCTCAAATACTTAAGATTGTCAGCCTGGTAGCATAGTAAGTCCCTTGATTCTGACATCATAGACTCCCATGATTGGTTGTATACACAATTTGGAAGTAGGCAAAATGTTTTTGTTCTTATTTTCTAACTACCATTTCACCCCTCAACTTTATTTTAAAGCCCTCAGGTGAGTTATACTAGCTGTCCAAATTAATGTTCTATGATTGGTTTCAGTCCCTTTCTTCTATTCTGCCCCATGCTCCAAAATTATCTTTCTTTTTTTCCCCTTTTGTCCAACAAAGCACTCATTTCCTAAGCAGATGACAGTTCTCCAGGGCATTGGCTTTTAAAAAGTGGTGATAAGCAGATTCTTTTTTTTTTTTTTTTAGTGAGGCAATTGGGGTTAAATGACTTGCCCAGGGTCATACAGCTAGTAAGTGTTAAGTGTCTAAGGCCAGATTTGAACTCAACTACTCCTGACTCCAGGGCCAGTGCTCTATCCACTGGGCCATCTAGCTGCCCCTAAGGGATTTTTTAAATGGGAAAGATGGCAGCTTTTTGCAAACCATTTTCAACATTATAGTATATCATTAGAATAACAATTGATCGAAACATATTGAGAATATGAGAACAAATTATTGTTTATTACAAAAAAGCACTATACTAGCTAGAGAAAAAAAACATAGACATAGGTTATATTAAAATCATAGAAGATTCCTCAATAAATGCAACACTTCTGATTATTTATATTTATATTTATTATATTATATTATAATTTATATTAAAAATTTTAAACTCGAATAAGAAATTCTTAATTTAGCATCTTTGGTTTTAAAAACATATGGTTATTATTTCAGTATTATCAATTTCCTTTGTAATCATATGTATTTTGAATTATTCATTTCCAAAAGCATTTTATTACACACCACCTAAATGCTGGGCACTATAGTAAGTACTTTATAAAAATCTCATTGGATCCTCACAATAGCTCTATGAGATACATACTCATATTAACCTCATTTTACAGTTGAGGAAACTGAGGCATGCACAAGTATGTGAATTGCCTAGGTTCACATTAGGACATATTTGAACTCATGTCTTCCTAACTCTAGGCCCAGCTCTCTTTCCATTGTACTACCTACCTACAGGATAGTAATAATTTCTTTATGATATAGTAGAATATCATTCTAATTATCTGACTTTATTTTTATAAAGAGCATCTTAGAGTAGCATTCATATAAGTGCTAGGTTTTTCTTGATATTTTAACTACCAGATATTTTTGTTCAATTATTAATTTTTTTTAAAGTGAATTTTTAAAGGTCTCCTATTGCTATTTTGTTGTGGTTAGTTATAGGGTAGATAGGGGATAAAGTGCTGGACCCAGTCAGGAATACTTGAATTCAAATGCTGCCTGAGATATTTACTAATTGTGGGACCTTATTAACTTCTCTTAGACACAGTTTTGTTTTTGTTTTATGCTGGGCAATTAGGGTTAAGTGACTTGCCCAGGGTCACACAGCTAGCAAGTGTCTGAGGCCAGATTTGAACTCAGGTCCTCCTGAATCCAGGGCCAGTGCTTTATCCACTGTGTCACCTAGCTGCCCCTTGACATTGTTTTTTTTCATCTGTAAAATTGGGATAATAATAGCACCTACTTCCTAGGGCTCTTGTGAAGATCAAATAAGATACTATGTGTAAGGTATTTTGCAAACCTTAAAGAGCTACATCAATGTTAGTTATAATAATAATAATTAGTAGTGGTGGTGGTGGTGGAGGAGGAGGTGGTGGTGGTGGTGGTAGTAGTAATAGTAGTAGTAGTAGTCATAGTAGTGGTGGTAGTGGTGGTGGTAGTAATATACAGGACATATTTTATGGATAGATGGGCTCATTTTTAAAAATACTCTAGGATATAGGTCTTGGGCGATAAACCCATTGAGACAAGCCAGGGAGTCTTTTACCATCTTCAAACTTTTCTTTAGTCTCAGTTGCCTTGGAAAAGTCACCTATCTTTTTGGACTATTGTTTTCTGACCTGTAAAATCAGGAGGTTGGACTAGATGACCTCTCTCAATTCTCTTTCAAGTCCAAGTCACAGAATTTCAAAGTTAGATATGACCTCAGAGACTATATATTCCACCCCACATCTGAACAAGAGCTCCCTTTATCAAATACTTATCAAATATTTCTTTAGATTTCTTCTATGACCTCTAGTGAGAAGAAACTCACCACCTTCAGAGGTAGCCTGTACTAATGTTTTATGACTTTACAGAATGTCCCCCAAATCTTATTGCAGTCTTAAGTTATTAAAAGTTATTGGGGCATCTAGATAGTGCAGTGGATAGAGCACCCGCCCTGAATTCAGGAGGACCTGAGTTCAAATCCAGCCTCAGACACTTAACACTTACTAGCTGTGTGACCCTGGGCAAGTCATTTAACCCTAATTGCCTCACCAAAAAAAAAAGTTATTTAAGTTTGAAACTGCACTAAGATTTTGGGAACACTCCATATTTGTTCTAAGCAAAACAAATTTAATTCTTCTTCAAGACAGCTGTCATTACCCCCCCCCCAAGTCTTCAATGATTCAAGCTAAAAATTCCAACTTCCTTCAATGTATAGAGCATGAACTGAAGAGCCTTCAAAATTCTTGAAGTTACTCTTCCCTGAGTGGTGTCCAGATCAGCAGTACATTTCCTAAATATGGTTGGTGTCCAGTACTAAGCACAGTGCTCCAAATATGGTTGGACTCAGGGCAGAGTATAACAAGACTATTTCTTCCTTCAACTTTGACACTGCGCCTCTCAATAAAGTCTGTGATTGTAATCTCTTTCCTGGTTACCATATCACACTGCTGACTCATATTGATCTAGCAGTCCACTAAAATTCAATGATTCTGTGAATCTCTGGACCTCTCACTTACTGATTGCCTCAGGACAAATGGAAGTAGAAAACTGTTTCTTGCCTTGGTCTCTCAGATTCTACTCAAAGAAGGGTACAAAGCCCAATTCTGGTTTCCCCAGGAAAAGAGAACTTTTCATTCTCTTTCAGTGACTATGTGCATGTACTAAAGGCAACCTTGAAATATCTGATGGATCCTGTTTGCCATGGTTCAAAAAGATTCTTATTGGCATGATGAGGATGGTATTTTTAGGATCATTCATGCTTATAGAAATGTGGTTAGTGAAGCTCACTGCATCTCTCCAGTGAGTTGAGAATGAAGAACGTAAGACCTTTGATATACAAGAAGGGTCTTAAAATTTATATATATTAGATTGGAACTAAACTGGATAGAGTGCTAGGGCTGAAGTCAGAAAGAATCATCCCCCTGAATTCAAATTTGGCCTCAGACACTTATGAGCTGTGGGACACTGGGCAAGTCACTTAATCCTATTTGCCTCAGTTCCCTTATCCATAAAATGACCTGGAGAAGGAAACTGCAAACCATTCTGGTATCTTTGCCAAGAAAATCCCAAATCGAGTCATGAAGAGTTGGACACAACTGAAATGACTGACTAACAACAACAACAACAACAACAACACACTTGACTTTTGTGAATGGGAAATGATACCTAGAGTGCTTGCAATAGCCCCATGTCCTGAAGTCACTTTTTCAAACACCAAGAGCCTTCTTGTATCCTGACATAATTAGTGCTCATCATCCTGGCATAGGAACACAGACACAGTAATGAAAAAGGTACATTGATATCTATCTGTCTGGTGTTTTGTCTTAAGATTGTAAATCAAAGATACAAATCCCATATTTTCAGAAAAACAGGAATCCTAAAATGAAATCTGCAACATGATAAATGGAGGGACTAGACAACTTATAGAATGAGTGCCATCAACTGAAGATGACTGTTATCACTCCATCTGTAAGTCAATCATGCAATACAAATGTAAGCATGGAGAGAGAAAATGCAGTCAAATGGGACTGGCTGGCTTAAGAGATTTGAAATCAATGGACTTAAAAGAAAAATCCACTACACCTAGTGTAGTCATTAAAGAAAACCAACAGTCATGATGTAATAGTCTTACTTTTCAACCATATATTTGGCCCCTTCACAGAGTGCTCATTTGTTGCCTAATCATGCATGTAGTACAGATAACCCTGAATCCCAAGTTCTTGTAGCTTCTCTAGTTTTGGAAAAGCTTCAGGTATGATATCAACAGGAATCTAGGCCTGATTTATTAGCTTAGCAGTAGGTTGACCACATAGTCATGTATTTTTTAGCCAAGATGACTTAGGCAACAAGGAAGTAAAAACGATAGTAAATAATAATAACACAAACTGGAACACAATATTCCACAAACCCTTCTGCTTCTACAGTGACATTGACAGAGTGGTAGAAAGGAGGAAGAGGGTGACCATTTAAAAATAATCTATGAATGTTAATTTGGTCATTGGTACAATGTGAAATCTTTGTCCAGTACCCAGACAAATGTGGGTACTGATTAAAGAACTGAATACAATTGATCCTGACTTTCTCACTCCAATGAACACAGAAGAGAAAAATGAAATTTCATTGAGGTTAGAGGACAGAATACAGGTTTTCCTTAAAGAAGAAAAAAAATGAATGGATGCAATTAGTTGCACTGTCATTTCAAAGGGACATTTGTTCATCTTAAATTGGAGGACTCATAATAAGAATTTTCAAAAGTGATGAAGATAATTGTACTTATATGTCCATACGTAGATAATAAAGGAGGAGGAGGAGCAAAAAGAGGAGAAGGAGGAAGAGGAAGAGGAGGAGGAGGAGGAAGAGGAGGAGGAGGAGAAGGAGAAGGAGAAGAAGAAGAAGAAGAAGAAGAAGAAGAAGAAGAAGAAGAAGAGTTGAAGAACTTGATAGAAGCTACATAAATTAATCCATGCTTGGTAACTTCAAAGTAAAAATTAACATAGGAGAGAACAATAAAAGATTTGTTGGCCAACACCGTTTGAAAGAAAGGATGTTAAAGACATATAGCCCCTGTACCATGAACACATTGATTCCAGATTCAAGAGGCACTGGATGTAGAGAACCATGAAAAAAGTAAAAAAAGAAAAGAAAAGAAAAGAAATATATTCTATTTTAACAAACAGAAAATACCTGGATAACAATACTGGAGTCATTTCCAAATTCATGTGTTGGCTGAGTACCATTGGAGGAAGTCAGACAACTATGCCAATTGGAGGTACTATAAATTTATGTTATCCAAATTGTACCTTCCCTGTTGGACAACAATCCTGCAGCTATAATGCATCCAGCAGCTCTAGTGAATTTCTTGTCATAATGTCATTTGTACCTTTTCAAACTCCAACTTTGGATTGCTTCCACAATCCATTTTCTTTGTTCCTACTCACTTGCTGCTAAATGGTATTAGGGAAATTTTGACAATGGTGCTGACTGGATCTATCACAAATTTATGTTACATAAACTTAAATGGGCTCTTTTTGGTACAAGATATCCAAGTCATGCCATTCACACACCCACCTTCTTCTCCTACTGGAATTGAGGCTCTTACCCATGACCTAAGCTCTGATTGGTGAGCTGTCCATCCCTTTCCTTCCCCTCATCTGATTTACAAGTCCTGTGTATATATATAAATATACATACATACATATATATATATATATATATACATGTATACATACATTGCCCTTCCTAATGAAAATGCAAGCCCCTTGAAGGCAGGGACAGATTTTATCTATAGCCATCTCTCTCTTTCTCTCTCTCTCTGTATATTATATACATATTACATCTATATATATAGGTTCCAAAGGTTTGTCATGCCGGGGTGGGAGTGGGGATAAGATCCCACTCTCTATAAAATGTTCCAATGGCATGCGTCTCAAATAGCCTCTGACAACTGAAGCCCAACTCCTGGCTTTCTCGTGGCAGAACTGTTTCCACTAACAGGAGAAGGGGAAAAGGCGAGTCATTGGCGCCTTAAAACCAGTGGCTTCCGGCAGGTGGGGCTCATTAGCCTAGGCAGGCAACCTGCCTAGGGGAAGGAAACCCTGATTTTAAACTTCCGCTTCGTTGCGGCTATACCCATATATGGGAAAGGCTTTTGGAGTTAAACCCAAGGAAAAATCAGGAGTCGGAGTCCCTTAGGCAGTTGAATGTTGGACATCACATCCCTCTGGCAACTCCTGCAGTGGCACTGGTGCCAAACTGTACTGGCTCTGCCTCTCTTTTGGATCCACCAATGTCGTGGAGAGGGAAAACCTGCTTCATGGACAACAGCTTGTTTTCCAATTGATCCGCTTAGGCCAGCGCCCTGGAGAGGACACTCCAGTTACTCCTCATGGGGTAGATACAACACAGAATGCGGCAGTTACTGGTTATAAGTCACTCAGGAGCTGCGGGTCCCATATTGGACTGCACAGCCACACTGTGGCCTGTGGTTCTTCAAGGCACTGATCCATGGTCATCCATAACTGATGGAGGCCTACTACTATACATATATATGTGTATGTAAATAGACAGATTATATTGCCTTCCCTAATAAAATTGTAAGTTCCTTGAAGGTAGGGACTAATTTGTTTTGCTTGCTTGAATTTCTATACTTTTTCTCTTCTTTTTTGCTCCTCCCTGATAGACGAGCTCACGGACAATGTAAGCGATTCCAAAACTTCTTTCACTCCTTAAGCTTCCCCTACTATTCCTCCCTTTTAGCAGATGGCCTAAGACTGTTCTTTCCAAAGTTACCCATCTTTGTATTCATCCTTCTTGATTCCTTTGCCATATTTGACACTATTGATCATCTACTTCTTTTGGTTGCTCCTTTCTTTCTGGGTTTTCATGACAGTGTTCTCTCTTGGTTCTCTTCTCCCTGGTTGGTGGCTATTTTACTACATAATTATTCATCATCCTCATCCTGCCCCTAACTGGGGCTGCACGCCAAGCCTCTGTTTTGTATGATCTTTTCTTTTCTTATTACAGATAATCTGCTCATACATTTACAGCTAGAGTGATCTTAGAGGACCAGAAACATGCCATGGTATTCCCAAGTAGCTAACCTGGGATTTGAACCTATGTCTTATGATTCAAAACCCATTGCTGTCTCCAGTGTACCATTCTGCCTCTTCTATTTCTCAGTATTCTCTCTGTTTCTGTCTTTCTGTCTCTCCCTCTTTCTTTCTTTCCTTCCTTCCTTCCTTCCTTCCTTCCTTCCTTCCTTCCTTCCTTCCTTCCTTCCTTCCTTCCTTCCTTCCTTCCTTCCTTCCTTCTTTCTTTCTTTCTTTCTTTCTTTCTTTCTTTCTTTCTTTCTTTCTTTCTTTCTTTTCTTTCTTTCTCCTCCTCCTCCTCCTCCTTCTTCTTCTTCTCCTTCTTCTTCTTCTTCTCTTTTAGCAATTACATTAGTTTCCTTGGGATTAATTATTGTCTCTATGTAGATGACTCTCAGAGCTACACATCTAGCATTTGTTTGCCACCTGAGTTCCAATTCTTCATCACGCATTTTGAATCATATTTCTCTTAGGTATCTCAAACACAGCCCAAATAGAACTCATCCTTTTCCTTAAAACCACTTCACTTTCTAGCTTCCTTATTTCTGGGGTACCACCATTCTTTCCATCCATCATGTTTATAACCTTGGGGTTATCCTCTGGTTTTTGATCTCATTACTAATTGGTTGCCAACTTTTGGTGATTCTACCTCCACAATATACCTCACATTCATTACTTTCTCGCCACTCACATGGATACTTTATTAATTCAGATCCTGATTACCTTCTGCCAAGAAGATTTAAACCTATTCCTTATTGCTCACCCCTCCTTATGTCTCTCCCCTCTTCAATCCACCATCTACGAGCTGCCAAAGTGTTTTTCATAAAGCACAGCTCTAACCATCTTACTCCCCCACTCAAATAGCTATATTGGTTCCCTCTGTCCTGTTGGATCAAATATGGATTCCTCTTTTGCCCATTTAAAGACTTTCGTAATCTGGTTCCAGTCAGCCTTTCCAGTCTTATTATACATTTTTCCCTTTTACATACTTTATGTTTTAACCAAATTAGCCTATTTCACTGTTCCATATACATACCACATTTCATTTCTGGGCTGTGCCTATGCCTAGAATATGCTCACTCCTCACTCTGCTTCTTAAAAATCCCTACCTTATTTTAAATCTTAGTTCAAATGTCACCTCATACACAAGTCTTTTTTTTTAGATCCTTCCTTTTACTAGTGCCTCTTTCCCTATTCACAAAATTACCTTCTATTTACATTGTACACATTCTGTATTTGTTTATGTATGGATATTTTATTTCTCCTAGTGGAACATAACCTCATAGAAATGAAAAACTATTTCATTTCTTTTTTCTATCCCTAGCACCCAGAACAGTGCTTGGCACACCATAAGCATGTTGGTTAGTTTATTGATTCCCTCTCATTCAATTATCCTGTCTTTTCAACTTTGCACTTCACTCAATCCCAATGAGGGAATCTCTGTGGTCCCAAAGCATTGTGGGATATGTAATTTCAGACAATTCCCAAAAGGAATATAGTTTTTAAAATCTTCTAAATGTAATAGGTCTATGATAACTCATAAGAGTTTGATCCATAGTAACTCTCCACACAAGGCATCCTAAATGGATGAAGATTCATTATTGTCCAGACTGATACTGATATGAAGTGGTATGTATTATCCACAGGGCTAGTTCTATTGTGATACAAATAGAAGAGTGAATTGCACTGCTTTTTAATCATCTAATATTTCTCCTTGAAACAAAGTCTCATTTTTAACCTCTATATTCTCCCAGTAAATTAAATTGAAGGTTTTACAAAGGGCAATGAAGAGATACTTGCTGGGAATAAATAGGCCACCATATATTACTCATATTGAATTGCACAGGAAAAGTAACATAAAAGATATTGTCAGTGAGATTTATGACTGGAAAAAATGTGTGCTGCTCATGCACCAAGAGTTAAAGAGAATTAATGGGCAGCCTATGTTTTCCATGGATATCCACATGATGTCAAGAGGAAGGCTACCAGTACAATGGGTGGAACCTGAATAGAAAGGTTTATGGGAGTACGTGGATAAGAGTCAAACAGGTTGGAAATGCATGTACAGGTGATGGAGGGAGAAATCATACAGATGATGTCATATAGCAGAGTACCAAAGTAATTTATACCCAGTTAAACATCAAGATGTAGTTCCCTCCCATCTTGGGATATACATTCCAAGCTTGATACATGGATGCAAACTCATTTAGCAAGACATTAACAAAACATTATTTACCTAAACCACTATTCATCTTATAGCATGTTTTCATTGAATACTTAAAATAGACAGAACTTAACTTCATTATATAATATATATACACATATGTATATGTGCATATATATATACATATGTTTGTGGTATAGATAGATAGATGATAGATAGATAGATAGATAGATAGATAGATAGATAGATAGATAGATAGATAGATAGATAGATAGATAAGAATTTCCTTACTCTGGGAGTCCAAGCTAGTTTCATGTCTAAGGATGAAAACAGAGATCTATAAGCTAGGTTAATTCATATTTGAAACAAGCATTTTCTGCAAAGACTAAGTAAAAAAAGCTCCTGAGAGGAAGAATTAAAATAATATCTACACTTCGAAGATGTGTTTATTGCCTCAGGCTAGTTTATGTGTGTCATTTGGATTGTATATTCTGAATAGTTTATTTAGTTCCTGTGATTAAAATAAGAAAAAACAATCACAGAGGATCAAAACTGATTTTTCCCCCAGTGGAAGTCATGGCCTGCTCTGATCAGAATATTGAATGTGAACATTTTTAATAATTCCTTAAAGAAACTGCCATAATTTTGAAGAGTTTGTGAGGTGCTTTTTATAAGTGATCTAAGTAGATTCCACCTATGGTTTATAAGTCAAGGGTGCAATTTTGGCATGTAGTTTATGTGTGTGTGCACCTGTTTTTGTTTGCAGGAGGGGTTATTTAACTGGGCATTAAGAATGATGTTCCAGTTTGGCTTTTCTATTGAATGCCACCATTCTTTCTGCTGTAACTGGCTGGCAACATCACTAAAGAAAGGCACCTGGAGGCTGGAGACTGACACACCTCGACTAGTGATGACTATTATTTACACTATACTTGGCTGCCATTTCCTTTGATATAGAGATTATAGTTTCTCTTTAACCCTCATGAAACTAACAATAAACTACTCAAAAGAAGTAGACAAATAATAGGAACCATGGAGAAATAAGCTCTCTCTTGAAATACTGATATGCTTTGGTCAGTGAAACATATCAGAACTTGAGGTCTATGATAGAACAATGTCTTCCTTCTGGTTTGCTTCTGCCACCTGGAAAGAAGTAGTTCATTAGCAAATATGTCAAATATATGATGAACGTAATTGGCTTTTCTTAAACTAATTAAGGTTATTGGAAGGAGTTTAATATTGATCACCCACATGCAGATTATCAATTTTGTCAATTTGCTGTGGCAAATTTAAAATCCCCAACCAATCTGGGATTTACCTGGAACAATTCTGAGAGAAATGATCCTGGTCTCAATTATTGTACCCTAAGGGAAAAAAAATACCAACTAATTTTAATAGTTATCCAGAGGAAAACAAAAGTAGGAAGGAATGTGGTTTTGTTTGTTTTATCACATAGTGTGGTACAAAGCAAAACAGATATGTATTTGGATTATTTCTTATTATTTTTGGAGACTGCATAATGTAGTTGATAGAACACCTAAAAGATTCGGTTTAAACTCTAACTCTATCAATTACTGCCTATGTGACCTTGGGCAAGTCAAAAACTCTCAGTATCCTTAGACAACTCTTTAGAGGCTTTAAGCTATTTTTAAAAAGATTTAAAAATCTGCCTCTTTTAAAAATGAAAATAAAAATGTCTACTCTGTGCATATGTGCTGATGTCATTGGGTCAAATTATATAGCTGAGTGCTAGAGCATTTCAAGAGGCTCATGTTTCAAATGCACTGAGGCTAAATATTTTTGCTGACCCTAGTCACAGAGTCTCTAATATATAATTTTTTTTCATGCAAAACATTTCCACATTAGGTTGTAAAAGAAAACAGAGGAAAAAAACTTAAGAAAAAGAAACTTAAAAAAAAAGTGCTTCAATCTGTATTCAGACACCATCAGTTATTTCTCTGGAAATGGATGGCATTTTTTATAAGTCCTTTAGAGCTGTCATTCACAGCTGATCATCTTACAATATTGCTGTTACTTTGTATACAATACATCTCACTTTCCATCAGCTCATGTAAGTCTTTCCAGGTTTTTCTGAGAGCACCCTGCTCATCAGCTCATAGTTACTATTGCTAACTGAATTCTAATATATATTTTTTGGATCTGTTTGTTTTTGAAACTGGGTCACCCTGTCTTGCCCAGGCTGAAAGTGTATTGGCCATATAGGGTGCCTGATCCCATGATTGATCACCGTCATAGCTTTAACCTGCTTTTTTTTTTCCCTAACCTGGGCCAGTTTTCTCCTTTTTCAGCAGACCCTTTCTTTTAGGTAGTCGTAGGCGTCTAAGGCTCACCATATTGGTGCTCAACTTGATGCAGATACACAATTGACTTTATCCCCACAACAGATCTAGAAATACCTAAAATCAAGAGTTCCACCATCCTACTCTTCCTCTAGTAGAAGGGATGACAGAAATATGCCACCACACCTGGCTTTTAATACAAGTTTTAGCCAGATGTAAGATAGAAATCTTCAAATACTGGAAGATCTATCATGTAGAAAATGGAAAAGACTTCTCTGTTTGATTCCATAGGTCAGAAATTAAGATAAAGGAGAATGATAGATTTGTGATATATTGAAATAGATTTTCCCAATGTGGAATGGGTTGCCCCAGGAGGCAGAATTATATTTCATTAAGGGTTTTTAGCAAAGTCTAGTGGATGAATTTTTGGAAATGCTATAGGAGAGATTTTTATTCAGGTAATTATTGGACAAGACAGCAGCAACTGAAATACCCCAAAGATCTCAGGTTTTGTGATTCTGAATACTTTTAGTAGCCTTGTATGCAAATCCTTTAGAAGGAAGGAATCAGGTGCCAGGTACTATGCAAAGTTCTTTTCAAGTATGAACTCATTTGGTCCTCACTCACATTAACCCTGGGCTGTATGTGCTATTATTGTCTCCATTTTACAGTTGAGGAAACTGAGGAAGACCAAGGTTGACTTGCAAGGTCATATAGGTAGTAAATGCCTGAGGTTGAATTTGAACTCAGAGCTTCCTGACTCCAAGACCAGAGTTCTGACCATAGTGCCACTTCCCTGTATAATATAAATGGACATTCCTTTCAGTAGGCTGTATGTTTTGATACAATAATAGTCAACCAGCAGAAAAGACCAGACAATTAAATAAGTATAAAAAAGTCTCTTGTGATTTCCATCATTTTCTCATTCTCAAATTGCATAGTAACCTGTATTAATGCCATCGTCACATTATCATTGCTCTTTAATGTTGACATTTCAATCGTGAGATGAGGGTTAATCATTATCCTCTTCTCCTAGGAGATCATAGTGACACAAGTCTTCATGGTATTGACACTCTTAGAATTATGCAGACCCTAAAAGAATCTGTGACCTTCTTTTCACATTGATTCTAAAGAAAATTAATCATCATATCTTAGTTCTAGAATATCTAAGAGATATTGGGGATTCTAGAAACATTTTCCTTTTCCTCTTCCTTTTTTTCCTATCTCCTCTGTGAAGAAGAAAAAGGACTAATTATCCTATCTTGAGCTAGAAGAGATCATCTGGTTCAAACTTGTTTTTTTTTTATAAAGATGAAAATTGAGGCATTACAGAAGTAAAGCAACATATATGTACATATGCATCCACACATCTGTGTACACCCATATATATATAAAATATATTCATGTTCAGTTTTCAGCTGTGTCTGACTCTTTCTGACCCCATTTGGGGTTTTCTTGGAAAAGATACCGGAGTGTTTTGCCATTTCCTTCTCCAGCTCATTTTCCAAACAAAGAAACTGAGGCAAACAGTAAAGCGACTTTCTCAGGGTCACCAAGCTACTAAATGTCTAAGGCTGGATTTGAATTCAGATCTTCATGACATCAGACTCAGTGCTTTACCCACTGTGCCACCTAGCTGCCCATATAATATGTACACATATACATATATGCATATATATGCTATATTATTATTTCTACTCTCAGACTTTACCCATCTACCACTTTGTCCTGTAAATCTAACAGTTATGATACATTATTGTACAGAATAGTTTGTGTCTTTCTCCCCCACTAGATCGTTGAGTTAATGTGACAGTGGATAGCATGCTGGATCTGGAATCTGAAAAGGCTTGATTTGACTCCTACTTCTAATACTTATTAAGTGTGTGCTTTAGGACAGCTAATTAACCTTTCTGAACCTCAGTTTCTTTATCTTTAAAATGAGGATAATGGTGCCACATAGAGTTGTTGTGAGACTCAAGTCAAAATATATATGTGTGTGTATATATATATGTGTGTGTGTGTGTGTATGTATACATACACACATATATAAATAGATATAGACATACATATGAATTATGATCTCAATGTCCATTATTAATTATGGGAACAAGGTCCTTACTGAAACCTTGCTATATCCTTAGTAACTAGAATATTCACAAGTAAATGTTTGTCAGATTAAATTGAAAACATTTCATTTCTCTGTAACTTCCTTGCCCTCTATACCTTTCTGTGGGACTTCATATTTTTAGATAGTCAATAGCTATGTGACTAGTTTCAGATTCAAAGACTTCAAGGTTTTCTATAACTCAAGCATTCTCATTTCCTCTGGAATTAATCCTCTTCTTAATTTGAAATAATAATAATAAATTTATAACAATTATTATTATTATTATTATTATTATAAAGGTTCCCATGAAGTTATTTGTAAAATAAAAGTTCCTTTACATTGTTATTAGGGGAACTGATGATGAGATGACTTGGAGGAAAGGAAGAATTTCAAAGCAATTGAAGCTCTTTTGGGCAAAGTGGCATTCCTTGTTTCAGGCACCTTTCAAACCCATGTCCTTCAGTAGGACAATAGGGGCACTGATAAAAGGTGAAGTTGTTAGCATCCAAGGCGTGGTGAGCACCTCATCCTAACATGACTTTACCTCCAACACGAAACAGGACTTTGTCTCTTCTCCTCATTTGCCAAAAGATAGGCTTGGTAGCTTGGAATTCATGACATTCCTTCTGTCCCAGCTCTCTAGCTCATAATAAGCTAGCAGCTTAGTGGCCTCCTTTTTTAAATTGGCTAGGAAGGCAGGCAAGCTTTACAACCCAAACAATCAATTTCACACTGCCGAACCCAATCAGGCTGGGTTGAAAGTGACCCTTTAAATTGAGTGTGAAATTGGGAGATGGCTCTCCCCCTTCTTCCGCCAGAACCAGTGGAGAAGCCATCACTTCCTTTCGTAAGTGGGTGCCTTAATAGTTGTGCTGTTTCTGCAGACGTTGGATACTAAGAGAACCATGTACGCCTGGTTATGCGGCTGGTTATGGGGAAACAAAACTTAGGCCATCTGGACCCATGACTTGCACGTATAATGTCCAGATACTAATGCTTTATGCACTTGTAAATGTAAGTTGTGTCTCTCTCAGGGTCTGATTTTAATTTGGGTAATATTCCTGTTAATAATAACATCTAATTACAACATCCATTAAAAGTTAGTAACATTAATTTAACAGGGAGAAAATCTAATAGAGTTCTTAGAGTGGTATTGGCATTTTTCCATTAAATTAATGTTACAAACTTTTAAAAGGATGTCTTAAATAGGCATCGTTAGTGTTGGGAATATTAAACAAATTAAACTCAGGCCTTTAATATGAGGTGGGAGCCTATTTATGAATCTAAGAAAAGGTGTCTGTTGGGCCTTTCAACCCATTTAAAATGTTCAGTGGAAAGCATGGGAGGCTGTGCAAATGTTACATGAAAAACCTGAGGACTTCCAGTCAAGTTCCAAAAGAGCTTGTGTTTTTGGAAATGTTTTCTTGTGCCTTGTACTGACCGTGCAGTACTTGTTTGGTCTAAATGAACTCAAAAGAGTTGCTGGTTCCATAACCATGGTAACAGTAATTTATAGCCCGTGATCTATGCTATATCTCATGATGTAATGAGAATTCTTGTTGAGGTGAAAGACAACAATCCATGTATTAAATACTAGAAATAGCTCTAGTATTGTCTCGTTCAGGCTGGTCAATCAGCAGGAGTATGGAATACAAATGGGGCCAATGGTACTGTTTCATTTCCATAAAAGCCTAAGTAGAGTCTAAACCACTCAGCTCCTAAATGGATGTTACTGGATATGGAATAGCTAGCTGGCACAATAGATAGAGAGCTGGTTCTGGAGTCAGAAATAATCAAATTCAATTCTGGTCTCAGACATTAACTAGCTCTGTGACCTTAGGCAAGTCATTTAACCTCTGTTTGCCTGTTTTCTCATCTGTAATGTAGGGGTAAAAATAGCACTTACCTCTGTGGTAAAATATGAAAGTTTTTAACAGTCGGTTAGGATAACTGAAAGACGCCAGTTTTTCAAGGACCACCCTTTTGGGGAGGAGATGAACAGTCCGCCTGCTGCGCATGTCAGACTGCCTGCCGGGTACAGTCTGCCTGCTGCGCATGTCAGACTGCCTGCCGGGTACAGTCCGCCTGCTGCGCATGTCAGACTGCCTGCCGGGGTTTTTGGACTTCCGGGGTGGAGAGAAGGGGAGTAGCCTTTTTTGCCGGCTTGGCGGGACTCCTGGCGGCGCGGGACAGACGGTCTGACTCACTCCAAAGGTGGCCTAAATCGGTTTGGTGAGTTTTTATAAGGAATATAGACTAAGCCTAGATTTAAGACGATTTGTACTGTATTTCTATTTTCCTATCCTTCTAATCAACAACACCTTATATACAATAAAGGCTCTATCTAGAAAACCAGAAGCTTCTTCCATTTACTAGTCTGGGAGATAAATTAAGGGAAGGGTTAAGTAGGGGAGATTTATGATCTAATATCCAATTTTAAATCTCACAGTTTGGCGACCCCGAAGGGACCTTAAGGACCCTCCCACCCTCCCTAGTTTGGCCATAAGCCGGCTAATTCGGTGGATTTTCCAAATACCCCCCCCCCCCCCCCCCGCGGACTTTCCCTTTGTCTAATCTCCCTTAAAGACTTTAAGCCTCTAAAAGTCTTGCTTTAAACAGAAAAGCCAGCCCAGTTTAAAGGGCAAGATGCTCGAATATTCTACCATCCCTTTGATTTTTCTCATCGGAATGTATTGGGACAGCATAACATCCCGACTTAGAGGAATAGTTTACTCAATGGTCCTTCATAACATTATTGGTTTTTTCCTCATTCAGGCAGCAAAAAGTTTTTTGTATAATAGTATACGTGAGAATCTTTGGGAAAATACGTTTAATATAAGTAGAAATTTTATGCCTGCAATTGAAATACCTTTTAATACCACATCCATAGTTCATACGACTAAGGATTTTATTTTTTTTTGTTGTTTTTTTTTTGTTTTTGTTATTATCATTGTTTTTGTTATTATCATTGTTATGATGTGGGGGAAACTCTCACATATGGAGAGAGACCTCAAAATGGCTGTTTCTACTAGAGATGATCCAAGTTCAGAATCAGATCAGCAGAAACTACTCCCTCTGCAGGAAGCTATAGAACATAGTAAGAAGGGAGTGCCAATTCAAGTCAGAAAATATAGCCCCTTTAGACCAAGTGACTTGAGCGCATGGAAATCAATCATCCCTAGTTTTGAGAAAAATCCAAACACTGTAATTTCACAGTTAAGGACTATATTTAATGCATATCAACCCAGTTGGGCTGATGTTACTTGCCTTTTGGAAACTTTACTGTCCCCAACTGAGATTACAGATATTATCTCAGCAGGAAATGCCCTTGTTGCGAAAGGTAAGGCCGATGTGGAATGGCCTCTAAAGGATCCAGAGTGGAATTATAATGATGATAGGGATTTCCAAAGATTAAAAGATGCTAGAGAAACACTTCTGAAGGGAATGGAATCTTGCTCTAGAAAACCGGAAAACTGGCAGAAATTTTTAAGCCTACCTCAGGAGGCTAATGAAAGACCAAACAGATTTTATGATAGACTTTGTGAGGCCGCTAGACAGTACACCAGATTGGATCCAGTAGATTTAAGAGATTCCTGTATCATTCTCAACACATTTGTTTATAATTCACTGCCAGAAATACGCAGATACTTTCTGAAACAATGTCCAGACTGGAGAAATCTCTCAGTAGATAGAATTAAGGAACTTGCAAATTATGTCTTTGACTCACGTGAGGAAGATCCAGATCACCCTAAACAGAGCATTCTGGCACCAGCGATTCCTAGTCAGCCATGTGGACACTGGAACAAGGACACTAAGGTGTGTTGTTACTGTCGTAAGGAGGGGCATGAATTGAGAGAATGTAGGACTTGGAGAAGAAATTCTAATTCTAATTACAGGCGAAATCAAAATAGAAATAGATCTTTTTGGAGGAATACAGAAAGGCAGTACCAGAATAATGGTAACCAAGACCCCCCTCAGAAGAGGACACAGGAATGATGGTGTCTTGGGGAGGAATGGAACATAGATAATGAAAGCCATATATTCCCAGATCCGGATTTTTTGAATGCACTTGTGCCAGTCCATTCACCTCCCCAGAGTAATGAACCACATGTCACCTTAAAAGTGGGGGAGACTTATTATGATTGTCTGCTAGACACAGGAGCCTCTAAATCAGTATTAGTAAGCAAACCAGATGCTGGGTGTAGACCTGTAGGATTTTTGAATGTAGTGGGAGTCTCAGGAAAGAGCCAGAGAGTGGCAAAATTGAATCCTCGCATGGTATCTATGGGGCCCTTAACAGTGGAACATTCATTTTTACTCATGCCTGATGCCCCTGTAAATTTATTAGGTCGTGATCTCCTTTGCAAGCTTAGAGCAACCATATCTTGTGCTCCAGATGGGGCTGTCTCCTTACAATTGCCAGAGGATACTGTTCATTTATTACCAATTTTACTTACAGAAGCTCAAGGAACAGCAGGGGAGGTATCCAAAATCCCCTCTGACATTCCTGAGTCTTTATGGGCCTCATCCCCTAATGAGGTGGGGCTCCTTAAGTCTGCCATGCCTGTTACCTTTAAAGTTAAGGGGGGACCACCCCCCTCCATTCCACAGTATCCATTGTCTAGGGAAGCAATAGAAGGGATCACCCCTATAATTGAGGCTTTGAAAAGCCAGGGTATTATTATTCCATGTCATCACTCTCCATGCAATACTCCCATTTTGCCAGTTAAAAAACCCAAGCCTGGGCCAGATGGTAAACCTGTTTATCGTTTTGTGCAAGATCTTAGAGCGATTAATAATTATGTTATTCCTAGACATTCCATAGTTCCAAACCCGGCTACGATAATTTCCTCGATTCCCTATGAATCTACATGTTTCACAGTGGTAGACCTTTGCTCTGCCTTTTTCTCCATACCAGTACATGAGGACTTCCAATATTTATTTGCTTTTACCTGGAAAAATAGACAGTGGACCTGGACTAGACTCCCACAGGGATTTGTAGACAGTCCCACATTATTTTCCCAAATTTTACAGCAGGATCTGGCCTCTATTACCTTTAAGGGCTCCATACTAGTACAATATGTAGATGACTTACTTTTGGCCTCTCCTAATGCTGAAATTTGTCAGGAAGATAGCCGTCACTTACTGCTGGAGCTGCACAAGAGAGGACACAAGGTTTCCAAGACAAAGGTACAATGGTGTTTGCCCCAGGTAGAATATTTAGGATTTATTTTGGCTGCTGGAACTCGCTCTGTCTCTTCTAAGAGAGTCCAGGCCATTCAACAACTCTCTGCCCCCACTACTAAGAGGCAGTTGAGAGCCATTCTGGGAGCAGCTGGGTACTGTAGACAATGGATACCCTCTTTTGGTGAAATTACTAAACCCCTCATAGCTCTTACAAAAAGTTCTGTTCCAGACAGTTTACAGTTGGATCCCCAGCATCTCTCAGCCATAAAAGAATTAAAACGGGCCTTGTTATCAGCACCTGCCCTAGGACTGCCAGATTATAGTAAGCCTTTCACTCTCTTTGTGCATGAACAAAGGGGGGTGGCTTCTGGAGTCCTGACTCAGTCACTGGGGCCTAACCAACGTCCTATAGCCTACTATTCAATTCAGCTGGACCCTGTAGCGGCTGGAGCGCCACCTTGCCTTAGAGCAGTGGCGGCCACAGCGCTTTTGGTAGAAAAAGCCTCTGATTTGGTCCTAGGTAACCCTCTAACTGTGCAATGCCCTCACGAAGTGGAGGCTCTCTTACTACGTCACAGGACACAAGCCTTTTCAGATCAAAGGCTGGCTAAGTATGAAATAACCCTGTTAGGTAATGAGAATATCACTTTAAAACGCTGCACAGTTCTTAATCCAGCAATACTACTCCCTAACTTACCATTCTCGGGGGAACCGTTGCATGACTGTGCTTCTTTAGTTGATATGGCTGAAAAACCCCGTGACGATCTTTTTGATACACCTTTAGAAAATCCTGATCTTGTCCTCTATACAGATGGTTCCTCATTTATGAGAGAGGGAACCCGTTTTACTGGAGCTGCTGTAGTTTCTGATTATGACACCCTCTGGGCAGCTTCTCTGCCTTCCCATTTTAGTGCACAGGCTGCTGAACTTGTGGCTCTTACACAGGCCTGTAATATAGCTAAAGATAAGAGTGCCACCATTTTTACTGACTCGAAATATGGCTTTGGCATATGCCACTTTATTGGTATGATTTGGCGTCAACGAGGCTTTCTAACATCCTCGGGCAAGGCTATTGCCAATGGGGACCTTATCAAGGACCTCTTAGATGCCCTAAAACTGCCTTCTTCCCTAGCCGTTGTACATTGCCCTGCCCACACAGGGAATAGTGATCCTGTTTCAAAGGGAAATGCACGAGCCGATTCTGCAGCCAAGCTTGCTGCATTAGAAGCTCCTGAACATGTATTTAACCTTTCACCTTCTGAGGATATTCCTTCCAACCTAACCTATGACGATTCTGAAGTAGAAAAGTGGAAAAAGAAATTTAAGGCGAAACAGATCAATGGCATCTGGGTGTCTCCGGAAGGTAAGCCATTTCTTCCCCGGAAATTCTACCACCAGGTATGCCTCTCTGTTCACAGAAAAGGCCATTTTGGTACACAAGGCATTGTAGACTCTATTAAGAGAACCTGGATAGCACCAGGTGTGACTAATACAGCATCTCGAATCTGCTCGGGCTGCTCCACATGTCAGTCTTATAATCAGTATGCTTTTAAGGCCAAAGCTTATGGAGGGCGTCCTCTAGCATATACACCTTTTGAGCACTTACAAATTGATTATATTACTATGCCAAAAGCAGGACATTATAAATTTTGCCTTGTTATAGTTGATCAGCTCACTCGGTGGGTGGAGGCCTTTCCCAGCCCCCGAGCCACAGCTGCCTTTGTTGCCAAAATTCTTCTTAAAGAGATAGTACCTCGTTTTGGCCCACCAGCCCGCATCGATTCTGACAAAGGCACACATTTCACTGATTCGATTTTATCCCAAATCTACTCTTTCTTGGGAGTGACTCCAAAATTCCACACGCCCTACCATCCACAAAGTTCAGGCCAAGTCGAACGTATGAATAAAGAGCTTAAGAGTATGATTGGCAAATTATGTACTGAAACCCATTTGAAATGGCCTGATGTTCTACCATTGGCATTATTCTATCTACGAAGTAGACCAAGAGGAGAACTTCATATATCTCCTTATGAAATGCTTTTTGGTCACCCTCCTATCCAAGCTAAAACTTTTTCCCCAGTTTATACATCACTGGTGGGAGGTGATACTTCTGTTGCTTCCTATATACAGGAATTACAGACCAGGCTACGTGAACTCCATGAGGCAGGAGCTGTGGTCCAGGCAGGACCATTAGACTTTTCATTGCATAAGTTCAACCCAGGAGATAAAATATATGTAAAGAATTTTCAGAAAACCAGTGGAACTCAACCTGCCTGGGAAGGACCTTTTCAGGTATTATTGACAACTCCTACTGCCATTAAAATTGGTGAAAAAGACTCATGGATTCATTGCTCTCATATAAAGCCTGCACCATTCATAGGTGAAGAGATTTCAGATAGACCTGAGGTAGACGCTAAAGAGGTAAAAACCCTAAAGATAGCAACTGTTAAAGAGCAAAGAGAGTTCAGAGGAAAAAGGCAGTTCCCATTTAATAATCCCACTGATCAGTTAAATGCTTTGGGACTCAGTCTTCGTAAAGTATCAGGAGACGGAAATTGCCTTTTTAGGGCTTTAGCAGACCAGCTAGAAGGTCACTGTAGAAATCATCTCAGACACAGACAAGAAGCTGCTTCTTATATGATTAACCATAGACAAGAGTTTGAGTCTTTTATAGTAAATGACTCCCCTTTTGAAGAATATGTTGATGAATTAAAGAAATTTGGAAAGTGGGGAGGAAATGATACAATTGTAGCATTTGCTAAGCAGCATCAGCTGAATGTTGTGGTTCATCAATTAAATCAGCCTTTATTGAAAATCAGTGGCACAGACAAAACTGATGCTAGAGAACTCCACATTTTCTACCATAAAGAACATTATGACAGCATTAGAAAGATCAATGACAATTCAGAAACCCCTGCCACTTTGGCATGCAGAGAATTGGGGAACCAGTTAAAACAATGTGGCATACCCCAAACTCTAGCAGCTTAAATACCTTAAAATTTAACAAGCATTTCCTTCCACAGGCAAAAGCACTGAAGCACATGGCCTAGTTTTCTGGCCCACCTCAATTTCTCCCACCCTTTTCCCTACCCTATACCTATTTTTTTTTTAATCCTTTTTGCTTTTTGTTTTGTTTTGACTTTTGAAAGGCACTGAAAAGACCTGGAATTCACCACACCTTTAAATTCTTTAAGAGCACAAAAGGGTGCTTAGCGAATCTTTTGCCTTTTATTTTTGGTTTTTGGTTTTGCTTTGTTTTTTTTTTTTTTTTTACTTTTGTTTCTTTTGCTTTTCTTTAAAAACCCGATTTTGTGAACTAAGTGACTTTTCAAAGGCATTTTAAGTATATGCTATTGAATATTGAATCTTGCTTATTGAAGTCTTATTTCTTTTTGATGAATTAATCACCACTTTAAGTATCTGCTACTGTTATACTAGAGAATTCATGTATAAGATGATGTGGTCTACTTGCTAAAAGAAGATTATGTAATAATGTCTAAAAGAAGATTATGTAACAATGTCTAATATAATCAGCTATTTACATTCGTTTATTATTTATATGTCATTATACTCTGGGTATGGTTTGGAATTATTGTATATATCACTAATATATTCTCAGTTATGCAGCATAGCACACATTTTTACCATCATATTGTCTTTGGTGAAATTAATGAGATTTCAGAAATATGGAAACTTATCATTTCAGAGACTAACTTGCTGTGAACTCTGATGCAGGTCCTGGAGAGAATATATGTGCAACAAAAGGAGAGACAGGTATACATAAGTCCATGGTTTGCTTATGATGGTGACTATGTAGAGCACAATTACTAGGCACAGTCCAGTATTCATCCTCTCTCCCTCCTAATTTAACCTAATTTAACTGAACTTACTTATCTTTTTATCTCACTCAGTTGAATTCACCTGTGGCCTAGCACAATCACTGGCTGTCTCGGAACCATGAGATATGGTATGATAACCTTTCCATAACATTTTCAGGTGTCATGAACACATACTAAATTTGACTTTGATCCAGACACATGGTGGTAAAAAGTGTTACTGATTGCAAAATGCTATGCTAAGGTTTAGTAAAAAAAAAAAAATACAGCAATTCAAACAGTTAAAGAAGAAATCCAGCTTTCCAGACCAGAGTCCAGAATCCAGAATCCAGACCAGAGTCCAGAATCCAGTTTTCCAGACCAGAATCCAGTTTCCTCCTGATGACATCTTACCACTTCAAGAAGACAAGAGAACTCAGAGACTTTATATGAACTGTTTTGCTTTATTAGCTTTTACTATCTCCTTTCTGTTATATACTATCTGTAACATGTACTCTCTGCAGAGGCTCTCCCTTTGCAAGACTAATGTCAAAGCGTTGGTTCATGAGGAAAGAAAAAAAAATCGCCCCTCTGGACAAAACTTTCCTCTCTTCCTTTTCTGTATTGTTGTTCGCATATTATTAGTCAGCAGAAGTTATTATATTCTTTTTACTGTTCCATCAAGGAAACATTCCATTTCTTGAGGAAGCAAAGGGGGGAAATGTGGTAAAATATGAAAGTTTTTAACAGTCGGTTAGGATAACTGAAAGACGCCAGTTTTTCAAGGACCACCCTTTTGGGGAGGAGATGAACAGTCCGCCTGCTGCGCATGTCAGACTGCCTGCCGGGTACAGTCTGCCTGCTGCGCATGTCAGACTGCCTGCCGGGTACAGTCCGCCTGCTGCGCATGTCAGACTGCCTGCCGGGGTTTTTGGACTTCCGGGGTGGAGAGAAGGGGAGTAGCCTTTTTTGCCGGCTTGGCGGGACTCCTGGCGGCGCGGGACAGACGGTCTGACTCACTCCAAAGGTGGCCTAAATCGGTTTGGTGAGTTTTTATAAGGAATATAGACTAAGCCTAGATTTAAGACGATTTGTACTGTATTTCTATTTTCCTATCCTTCTAATCAACAACACCTTATATACAATAAAGGCTCTATCTAGAAAACCAGAAGCTTCTTCCATTTACTAGTCTGGGAGATAAATTAAGGGAAGGGTTAAGTAGGGGAGATTTATGATCTAATATCCAATTTTAAATCTCACACCTCTCAGGGTTGTTTTGAGATCAAATGAGAAAATAATTATAAAGTGTTTAGTGCAGTGCCTGGCACATAATACTTTATAAACATCATCATCACCACCACCACCACCCCACCATCATCATCATTACCAGAAAGAAGAGGCAAAAAAATGTGACTAATTCTCTCCAAACCCCTTTTGACTGACTAGTGAACAAACAATACTAAGCATCTGTCCTGCTGATAGCTCAGTAGTTTTATCTCCTAATAGTATATTTTCAAGTTTCCCTTTTTAATTCTTAAATGATCTAATTCCATTAGGGGTAGAAGATGACTTAGTTGCCACATTGGACTTGTTTTGTAGAGAGTGGGGGATATTTTATGCCTATGTCCCCTAAGCATTAGGAAACCTATTCTGTTTGACTTATATGGATCTTAGAAAATTTATGTCTGTGATAAATTTCAACTCACAATGTTCCACAAAAACCACATATTCCACATGGTTCTAAGAAGTCTATCAAAACTCTTTTAAAACTTAGAGAAAGAAATGAGGGCAGTAGCAGGAATGAGTCTTGATCTTTGGAGACAGAAGCAGCCTAAACTACAAACTATTAGAATTTCCAAAGATGCTCTTTCCCTAATTGACCAGTTCTTAATTATAGATGTACTTGCATGTGTTATCTTATATCACCATCAAGTTGGGGCTGGAGAATAGAATAATAATAATAAGAGCTAACAGGTACATTGCACATTAAATTTTGCAAAGCACATCATGTATATTATTTTGTTTGATTCTTTCAACAATCCTGCAAAGTTATGTCATTATTATATCCATTTTACTGAGGAAGAAACTGAGCTCAAGAAAGGTCATAGTATGTGAGGCAGGATACAGGCATATTATAATGAAATTTAGCAGGAAGTCACATTCTTTTAAGTATCTACGGTTTGGTTCTGTTACAAAATTCACCATAAGCCTCTTTTCAATGATCAGAATTCAAGACGTTCAACATTTAACAACTACACCTTCATTTTTTAATTTTTGTTTTTAATGAGCAAGTTAGTAGTCTTATCAGGCTATTTTTTCCCAATGGTGAAACTAATAGAGGATTGTTTTCTACTCTGCTTTTCCATTAATTTGCATGCTATTGGCTATAAAAAAAATGTAACTCATTTCAGGTGATTATTTCTGAAAATTGTTACATATTAATACATTTGAATAAATGTAATCATTTTAAATGTGTCAGAGACATTCCCTAAAGAAACCCTGAATACCTGTATGATGTTAAGCAATTTTTTGTAATGTGAATGACCATCCCTTAACTTATCTATTTCATAATACTGGATTTTCATCAACGTACTAGAAAAAGTGTGTTATCTTTAAGTTGGGTACATTTACAGGAAAAAAAAATTATAGGGAAGGATAATAGAGTCATCTCACACACTTATACATATATTTGTGTGTATGTATATCTACATATGGATATATGTAGATATATGGACATACACACATATATGTGTATATATAAAGATATGCATACATGCATGCATGAATGCAAACACATACATGAATACACACAAACATGCACATATACATATATACAATATATATGTATGTATATAATGTATGTGCGTGTATATATGAACTACTTATCTCTATTGATAGTCTGTTTCTTTGGAGATATTTTTTTCAGTATCACTTAAAAGCTGGTAGAGTGATGGCCTTCCACAATGATGATTGTGCAGTGTTTAATTTGCAAGACAAATTAGATGAGCAACTTTACTTTTATTGTTATTTTTGCATTTAGTCAACTAGCACCTGTTAAGTGCTTACTCTGTGCCGGCAATATACTAAGCCCTAGGGATACAAAGAAAGGTAAAAACAGGTCCCTAACCTCAAGGATCAAAGGAGTAACTAGGTGGTGCAGTATATAGAGTGCTATACCTGGAATCAGGAAGACCTGAATTCAAATCTGGCCTCAGATACTCACTGGGGTCCATCTCCAGTCGTCCTAATATATATCTTTCCACTGGGCCCAGATGGCTCTGGAGGAGAGATTGAGACTGGTGACTATGCACAGCCCTCCCTCACTTGAATCCAATTCATTGCAAGTGATAACGTCCCCCTGATGTCATGGTCCTCTTCCAGAATGAAGGACAAACAATGAGCTGTGTGACCCTGAGCAAGTTTCTTAATTCTGCCTCAGTTTCCTCATCTGTGAAATGATCAGGAGAAGGAAATGGCAAACCACTCTAGTATCTTTACCAAGAAAACCCCAAATGGGGTCATAAAGAGCTGGACATGATCTAAATGACTTAACAACAACAATCTAAAAGAGCCTACATTCTGATGGAGGAGACAATATGTAAACAACTATATACATACCATAAGCATATAGGATAAATGGAAGGTATTCTCAGAGGGAAGTCACTGGCTGGGAGTTGGAAGGGCTCAGAAGGCCTCCTCTGGAAGGTAAAATTGGAGTGGAATCTTTAAAGGAGCCAAGAGTTAGGGTTGAAAGGGGGGAAGATTCCAGGCATGAGGGAGAGCCAGGGAAATGGAAAGGAATCAGGAGATTGAATGTTGTGTTCCATAGGAAATAGACCAGTACAGAGGGATCCTTGAGCATGGAATACAAGGGGCCAAATTGTGAGAAATTTAAATAGCAAAAGAAGTGATTTATATTTGATCTTGGAGACAATAGGAAGTCGCGGGATTCTGAATCAATGCCTTTGAAGGAGTGATAAGATCAGAGGAGCACTTTAGAAAAATCACTTCAGGAGTTAGTTGTATGTAGATTGTTTTGAAGAAGGAAGAGACTCAAAGCAGGAGCCCAACCAGAAGATTATTGCAATAGTCCAGGTGAGAGGGGATGAAGGTCTGCCTGCATTGGGATAGTGGCTGTGTGTAAAGAGAAGGAAATGTATTCAGGAGATGTAAGAACAAATAGCTCTATGTAACCCCTATAAACTCTGAGGGACCTTATCTCACTCCCACCCTCAACAAATAAATCTCAGGTCCTAGAATGTAGTATAAGATTATATCCTCCCCTGAAGGATCTAGTAAGTAGGTACTCCTGAGGAGCCAGAGGGGATTCTTTAACTCAAATCCCCATTGTTATCCTTCCCCCTACCTCCAAGATTATTGGTTGAGAATCATTTTAGTCAGTAGTTTTTGTATCTTTTAAAAAGGGGTAAGAAAGAAGTACAGAAAGAACAGTTGGTACAAAATACTTCTCTCTTCTCACACCCAAAGTGTGACACATTCTCCTACAAGTACATAGAGAGTCCACGGGAAAGTCAGCAATCACATGTGGCAAAGGGGGTAACTCATAGCTCATGATTGCTGGAAGTCTTTTTCTCCCCTTTGTGGGGTACTTCTGGAATTTTCCTCATTCATAGTATAGTTTCTTTTGGGAGCTCTTTAGGAAGCCATTCACCTACATTCAGTCTCTCTTTGTGTCTCGATGAAGAAATTGCCATGACCTGATAAGGGAAGATGGGAAATCCAACATTCTCTACACCCTTTGATAAAAGGAGGACACAAAAACACCTATGAGCCCATGAGAAGATGACAATGACATTCTCTGAACCCTTTGAATCTCTCAAGGACCTACTCTGGCCAAAGGTGAGGGGGCAAAGAGGACACCTCCCCCTCTGAAATGCCCATTTATTCTAACCTTTCTAATGATTCCAGTTCTAAAATACCTTGGTCATTTACAGATAGATCTTGAGGGTGTGGCCAAATTTCCTAGCCCATTAGAACAAAATTAATGTGCAAAGTCAATCAAGTTCCAAGAGGTTTTTCTACTCAGTCTAAAGTTTATGATTGAGATTGATTTATTGTGTATCTTATCATTTACATTAAGAGGATAAATCAATTAATTGCATATACATATACATACATATAAAATATTAAATATTAGAGTACACATTTACTTCAATTGTGCAAGCATTTATTAGGTGTTTACTATGTGCCAACCACTATGTTCAACATTGTGTTTAGAGTTTAAAAAAAAGTTCTTAGCCTCAAGGAATTTACATTCTCGTGGAGAATAATTGTTTCCTTTGACCCCTTAATAAACAGTAGTCAAAATATACTTGCTTTTCAATGAAAAAAATATAATAACAAAATATGCATAAGGAGCCTATATTCTTCTTTAGGGAGATAAAAATTACCAAAGGAAAAAAATTAGAAAGCAAGATAGAATTTCTTAACATGCTATGACTATCCAAAATAAGAATTAAAATACTCATGAAATCAAATTGGAAAGAACTTTTTTTTCTGTGTATTTTTTCCCATAGGGAATATAAAGTCATTTGCTAATGTTTTCAGAGTCAAGGTTTTCCAACCTGATTTTGTCAAGTACCAAAATTTCAACTGCTGACAGTGCATTAGCATTAACTTCTAGGTGGTGCTTTTTGATAGAGAGCTAGGCTTGGAGTCAAGAAGACCTGAGTTCAAATCCCACTTCAGACACATTTAAGTTGTGTGACCCTGGGCAAATCACTTCATCTCTGTTTGCAGTCTTCTCATCTATAAAATGAAGATATTAATAGCATCTATCTCCAAGGGTAGTTATGAGGAACAAATGAGCTACTTCTTAGAAAAATGCTTTGCAAACCTTAAAGCACCATAGAAATATTAGATATTAGGAGTGACAGTAGTACCCACGGAACTTCAGCCTTTCTCTGTTGTACGTGGGACTGCTAGCGAAAGCAATGTGCAAAGAAAGGAAATTCCCCCAAGAGACCAAAACCATCCATGATGCCTATCAACTTCTTCCAAAATAGACTTTCTTCAACACCTCCAAAGAAGGGATCAGTAGAATCAATAGAGCTAAGCTACTGTTAATTAGTTTGATCTGCTTTAATAACTTTATTCAGAAGGGGTAGGGGGGCAGGGTTAACTTTTCCTGCTGTCAGTAATACACCCTATAACAGTGGGACACTCTATCAGCAATTCATCTGAAGGAAGTCATGTGGAAGCTTTTCTGCATTGTTCCCACGAGCTTTCACTTCCCTATTTGCATTAAACTGGTAAGGAGTTGCCACCAGTTTGGTTTCATACCTGTAAATCTTCTATTATGAAGGGAAGGTATTAAAGAGCTGCTTAAATAAATAACCCCCTCCGCAGATTGAACAAAGAGGAGCTCTAATGCAAATTAGATTAGTAGAGTTAAAACACACACACACACATGCACACACACACACACACACACACACACACACACACATGCATACACACTACAACAACAACTGAAAGTTTGTATTTCTCAGAAGTTGCTTGTCAGTGTTTGCTCCTAACAGAAAGATTTTGCTTAAGGTTCCCTTCTTTAATTTGATACATTTACTCAAACTAAATGAATAAATAAGCAGGAAAAAAAAAAGATCTGTTAAATACATTGTTTCAAAGCCACCCACTTTAATCTAAATCTTTTCCATTTTCTTGTTGACCTCTTTAGGAAGAAGATTTCAGTTTCTATGATCCTAAATTATATTTCTAACCAAGATACTCATTGATAAGTATTTAGTCTTATGGTATCATCTGTGAAAACGCCTAATTGATTAGTTAGATAGCCGTATTCCAATCAGACAAAATCCAGAAAATTTCAAACTAAGTGTATTTGTTTTTATGGGTACAGGGAAATGTTTTCAGGAAGTATGTACTGAACTGTCATCTTTAGAGAAAAAGAACATCCAAACTACTGAAGCCCTGGATATTTCATGCCCGTTTTCCATATTGTCTCTTTTGAATCTAATCATTTTTTTCCATGGAATCTAATACACAATGGTCTTTTGAAGATACTACAAATAGGTCTTAGTCTTCATGTGACTCACCTCAGCTACATCTCCTTTATGTAAGTGAAGTCTGTTGTTTAATTTTCCTGCACCTACATAATTTTCTATATCTTTGTGGTGATACATGTAGAATTCAAACATCTCTAAGGAGCAAAGGAAGGCAAATCACTCATCATTTGATCATTCAGCAAATTCTGGGAGGGGGGGTAGTATTTGAAGAGTAAGGACCATCTGACACAAGAAGATGCCTGAAACAACTTGAATATTATTAAGTATTAGGTTTGTGGTATGCTTTATCATCAGTGTAGAAGTGCTTGATTGAAATTAAGCCAAAAAATAATTGCTTAACTTAAAGAGAAAATGTTTATGGGGGTGTGGAGTGGTGAGAATGGGGGATGGTAGAAGGGGTAAGGTTGGGAATGAGAGTGAGGGCAGCAAATGAAGCAGAAAGCTGAGAATTTCCCTATCACTGAATGCAACTTTTTGCTCTCCCTTGAGAATAAGACTGGAGTCCAATCTACTTAGTAATGCAAGAGGTAGCTTGCCTATTAAGACCAAACAAAGAGTATAGAAAAAAATAACTTGTCTCAATACAGCTCATTTGGTGGAATTTACACATTGCTGTAAATGAATTAAATTGTTAGATACTGAAGTGATATATCTCAATGCAAGCCATTCACTGAAAACAGCAAATACAATCTTGCTTCAGTTTTTTAAATGTACAACTGAGTTTAACTGGACATTTCTTTCTTTGCTTATCTTTCTGCCTATCTTGGAAAAACTCATTAGCCAATTAAATGTTCTTTTAATTAGTACATTTCCTGATTTTATTCTATTGAGGCAATATAGTTGTTGAAGCTTTTTTTTTCTCTTGTCCTGGTCTGACACACCTGGAATCCCTATGGTTTGTTAACCCAGAACCTGCCACTATGTTTTTAATGACAAGGACTTTAAATTTGTGTTTGGAACACTGGATACGGAGTGTGTCACCTAGCAGAAGCTCTGACCAGGGAGGCTCTAGTCTTGCTTGGATATTCACAGGTACAAGAGACCTATTCTTCCTTGCAGGCACAAATAAGTGAAGAGGGTGATTTTGCAAACCGCTGTAGATTTGCATGTGAAAAGTCCGGTTTGATCGGTTGGCACTTAGAGCCTACATTGTATCCTGATTGGAAGCCAGCCCTCTTTGGAAGTTACAGTTTCAGTATACTGCCTAACAGTCTAGTGACCTGAGAGAAAATTCAGGACTTAATTTTAATCCAGAAAAGAGCATAGCAATGGGAGAAGCTGGCTTACTGAATCATTTTTATATGATTAAGCATCCTCTAAAACCTCAGTAGAGGCAGGTGAAATAATTTGGAAAGGGTTGTGTAGTTTGTGGTAAAGTCAAAGTACTAGTCACCCCTAGTAAAGTGATAGGTCTGGGATTATATCCAGGGCCTTTGAACCCTAAACCAGTGTTCTTACCAGGTAACCTCTGAAATAAAAATAAGTTCTTAGTCACATATCATGAAACTAATCTATACTTGATGTATTTTTGCTAGATCACTCCAGTGTTGTATTTTTCTAAAATACAAGCTCCTAGGCATACATTTCTCACAGTGGACAGAGCTGGTCCCAGAGTCAGCAAAACTGAGTTCAAATCTGGCTTCAGATACTTCCTAGCTCTATGACTGATATAGTGGGAAAATGGGTACGGGTTGGGGTTGGGGTTCTTGGGAATTCCTCTTTAAAGAATTACACCCTCTAGCACACAAAACGTAGTTAGAATAAGGTGATAGTTTATTGAGGAGCAAGGGAAGGGAAGGGTGGGGGGAGGGAAACCATGAAAGAAATCCTTGGACTTTTCATGGGGAGATTTGGCATAAAGCACATGGTTCAGAGGTACCAAATCTCCTCGAACAGGAGACCGGAAGGTACTTTTATAGATGACTGATGGGGGTGGACCATCTGCCGGTGAAAAGTTCCTTTAGTGAGAGAGGACCATCCCCCACTGGTGGTGACTAAAGGAATTGGGTGAGGGGTGGCTATGGATCCCTCCTCAGAACACAAAGGCCGAAGCCACACCCAAATTTATCTCCCCAGGATAAGGGAGACCGAAATGAAGGGTAGGAATCCCAAGCTAGCTCAGTCCGATTTGGTTCCTCTAGGCGTTATCTGTCCTCTGGTTTAGTTTCTCAAGGAGAAGATTCCTCGGTGTGCCCCAGAGAAATTCTGGGGTGCTCTGCGCCCCATGACATGACCCTGACCAAGTCACTTAACCTTGGTATGTCTCAGCTTCTTCCTCTGTAAAATATAGATAATAAGAACACCTGCCTGGCAGGATTGTTGTGATAATAAAATGAAATGATATTTGTAAAGTGCTATATAAATGCTAGCCATAGCTATAGCTTCAGTAGGGAATGGGGAAGGACTATAGGGACAAGGAGGGAAGAATAGTGGAACAGGGGTAGGGGGCAACTTCTCAAGGTTGCCAAATATCTGATTCATATTGTGATTTTGTTATTTTATATCTTTTCCCCTTTGCAGAGGCCTGGATACAAGTGATAATGTTTACATTGAATTTGCATCCTCCCTGGACAATCTGTGTAAGAATGGGGAAACCTAATTCTCCTATTTAGATGAAGTCTCTCTCCGCCCCCCCCACCACACCCCCCCAGCAATGAATTCAGTCAGGGACTAAATGGTTGAGTACAGGATAGGATGAGGCAGGCCAACAGTCCATTTACTCCTATCTTTGGGTCCCCAAGGTTAGATTTATTAGAGCTTTCTAATGAGATGCTATGAAATTAACAGAGAGGAATCATGCAAATTAGGGATGTTTATGCACATATGTGTGTTGGTTGTGCGTTTGTATTCCTAGCAACAGGGCAAAGAGTGGCCTAAGGTGGCAGGGTGACCCTCTCTATGACATGGAAATTACTACATCTTTTAGGACCAGGAGCTGACTGTGTCCCACCAAATAAATCCCAACAGAAAGGGTCCTGAAGTGTCTCGGAAGGCAAGAATGTTAAGTGGGTCCTGTAGGACTGTGTGTGCTCAAAGACATATCTAATTCCTGAGACCCTGCAAGAAGTTCAGAGAAAGTAAAGAAAGTAGCAAAAGACCATCTCTGAGCAGCTAAACCAAATCAACCTCACTCTTGCTGAGAAGGAAGAAATGTCCTTTTATGGTGTCCCTAGATCTCAGAAGGATCATCTTTCCCAATCTAATGTGTGTTTCAATGGAAATCATGTTTATCTGAGGGCAGCTATGTGATCCAGCGGATAG
This sequence comes from Dromiciops gliroides, assembly GCF_019393635.1. Taxonomy (NCBI): domain Eukaryota; kingdom Metazoa; phylum Chordata; class Mammalia; order Microbiotheria; family Microbiotheriidae; genus Dromiciops; species Dromiciops gliroides. Next base: position 194,109,391 of record NC_057861.1, read on the forward strand.
AGTACTGGGCCTAGAGTCAGGATAACTCCTCTTCCTGAGTTCAAATCTGGCTTCAGACACTTACTTGTTCTGTGACCCTGTACAAGAAACTTAACCCTGTTTGCCTCAGTTTCCTCATCTGTAAAATGAGCTGAAGAAGGAAATGGCAAATCGTCCCAGTGTCTTTGCTAAGAAAACCCCAAATGGGGTTACAAAGAATTGGATACAACTAAAAAAATGATTGAACAACATGTTTATTTAGAGCAATGACAGACCCCAAAGGAGGTTGTCCCAAAGACAGAACCTGTTCTTTTTCCCCATTCCCTCACAACTTTAGGGGGAAAACATTTATTTTCATTTATGGGAATTCTGTCTTCTGAAATATCTTATGCAAGTCCTATTATTCCCATTTTACAGATGTGAAAACTAAGACTTAGAACATGGAAATTGTCTACCCCAGCCTGATATTGTGAGAGTCAGGATTCAAATATTCTACCTCCTTTAACCAGACAAACTTCTTTTCTGGTTAAGGATGTCATAGGTAATGCTTTCAATGCCACTTCTTACATTTGAATCATTGTATGCTATTGCATACATTGCCATTTAATGATGTATCGCATCATTAAATCAGATACTATAGTCTACTTAACCCACTATGCATATTTTCATGGTCTTTGAGTTGTATTCAGTTTTATTTCTTCTGAGAGAATGGAGTTCATTCACTCATTCAGCAAGTTTTTATTAAGTGACAACTATGGGTCAGGCATCATGTTAGGTGCTGAGCATATAATAAGAAAATATGTTTTCATGATGTGTAGCCATATAGCTTCACTATATGAATACTTGCTTTAAAAAGTTGTGTTTTGTGGCTAGGAATAATTGAAGATCCTGGAAAATGGAACTGCACCATTCCCAAACATCATAAATCCTCCTGTTCTCCTACTATTCAATTCTGGGCTTAACTCATTGGTATCTCTGATACCTAGTCTCAATGGAAGTACTGAGGGATCAACTCACTGTGCTGCCCATCCACCTTTACATCATCATTTGAGCAATATAAATTCTTTGTCCACATAGTCTTTATGACTATTATCATTTGGATTTGGGAATGTTTCCTTTTTTTAAGCTCACATTATGAAAGATAAAGTTAATTAACTTTGACAAGCAACCTTTGTAACAATTTGAGGGATGTGTTACATTCACACTAGATTATTTTATAACTATAATCAATCTAATTTACATGCTAATACACATAAAGAGAAAAAAGTGCACAGAGAGAACTATAAATAAAACATTTGGATGGAATTGCGTTCCTTTCCTAAGCTATGACACAGAAAAAAATATATAGCCACTAAGCTTAGAACAGTATTCTTTGCTATGTAACGACACTTTGCTTAACTGTTAAGGTTCAAATAAGCAGTGCAACATAATACATAAATTAGCATGATGCTAAAAACAAATGCAAATATTTGTATATCATATTGTATAATCAATGCAGTCAAAACTTGAATGCTGCTTTGCTAAGCATGTCTGAATTTAATTAAAAGAGCACAAAATAGAATCATCATGCTGAAACATTAGGAACAATCTCAATAAAATGAACCAACTATCTTTCTTGTGTTAAAAAAAGAAAAAACCTCTCTCTCCCTTTCTCCCTCTTTCTCTCTCTCTCTCTTACTCCCTCTTTTTCTCTCCCGCTCTCTCTCTTTCCTTTCTTCTCTTTTCTTTTCTCTCTCCTTCCCTTTCTTTTTTGTCTCCCTTCATTCTTCTTCTTCTTCTTCTTCTTCTTCTTCTTCTTCTTCTTCTTCTTCTTCTTCTCCTCCTCCTCCTCCTCCTCCTCCTCCTCCTCCTCCTTCTTCTTCTCTTTCCTCATTGCTTCTCTCTCTCCCTTACCCCTCCTATCTATTTTTAGCAAGAGAGAGAGCATTGATAGCTGCTTCTATTGCCTTCAACTATACTAATAGATTGAAGATATCCAAAGGGTTCTCTGTACATTTTGTCAATTTCCATACTGTCCTGGAAATTTCACACATCTGGTTTCTTTCAGCCTCCTATAATTCTTGTTTGTGAATATATATGGTTATATCTCGATCTTCTAGGAAGTTAATTAAGACTTGATTTACAACTTTTTTAACTAAAATGCAAAAATTTGGTTTTATGCAATTTTGGTATCTGGGAGCAACTATTCAATTCAGCTTTTATTCTTTTCTTTATTTTGTATGAATCATGTAGGCTGTTGTGCTCTGTGCAGTGGACTCAAAAAGGTCACTGAGGACATGCTGGTAGTAAGGGATGATATAAGCAGTCATCTAAGAGTCTAGGAAATCAATCATAATTAACACTCTGAGTAGTTTTTTGCATATAACGCCTCTGGAGGAAAAGGTCAGTCAGAAGGATCAGTGGACAATGTGCAGCTATGGACGCCAACAGGTTTCATCACTCCAGTTCCCTCCAAGGGATGCTCAGAGTTTGAACTCATTAGCATAAGCATCAACACTGTTGGAAGGTCAACATGAGAGGGCAATGCAAAAAGTGGTATTTGAGAGAAATGTTTGGGAGAAAATTCCTTTTCAGACAAGTTAAAGAATCTGAATCTGAAATATGAAATATGTAAAATTATGTCTACTGGAATTCATATTGCATGAACCTTTTGGATTTATTTACATCTGAAAATGTTTATATGAATCCAATTTGATCAAACTTGCACTTATTAAGGGCCTATTAGGTACAATGAATTGTACTAGGGGATATAATATTAAACGATGTTTACATAGTACTTTACCTACATTATTTCATTTGATCCTCACAACATTTAATAAATGAATAAATAAAGAGCTTACTATATGCCAAGCACTGTGTTAAGTGCTGGGGATATAAACAGGAGAGTAAAACAGTCACTGCTCTCAAGAAGCTTGCATTCTCATGGGAGAGACAGTATATAAACAAGGTTTCAGCTTTGTCAGATGCAAGGGTTCTGTGGTCCTTAGTTACAGCAGCAGCAAAACAGGTGGTAATGCCTGCTCTTTAATATCATTTCCACGGATAAAATCATACCAGTTGCTGGTATTAAAAACTTTGACTGAACCAAGGACTTCTTTTCAGGTTCTTCAAAAGATGTGACTATTAACACCTGCAGCAACAGTTGCCAGGCTTCATCTCTGTAGGTGTGATTTCCAGGGATAATGGCTGTGGGCACTGGGCTGGAAGCATCAGTTATTCCCAGGGCTCTTAGACTCAAGATCCTAGGCTATCTCCATCTGGGTCCAAGGGGAGATGGGTGTCAAGGTGGTGGTAGTGGTTTTATTTAGTTAGCACAAACTGCCATCTGTCTCCCTCTCAGGTTGCCTAGCTGCTTCAGCTAGGTTGTCTTGTTGGCCCTGTGTGTGGAAGTTGGTAAGGATTTCTGGAACCTTCTCCACAGGAGTCATATACCCAGGTGATGGGAGTGAGGGCTGGACTGGAAGCAGGACCTGTAATGGCTAAGTTAATTAAATGTTGAGACTACTCCTTCCATTTTACTAATGAGGCTCAGTCTTTCTTTTCTTGGAAAGCAGATGAGTTTCATCACTGGAAAATATACTATGACCTAAAGTGGTGGTACAGTTTTAGCCTTTAATATCTTAAAACTTTATTAAAATATTTTGTAGATACTCTGTAACGTATTAATGTGCATACTATTACAATAGTGCTCACCATGCCATGAAATTCCTTCTGAATCAGATCAGTCTTTGATTCTTTTGAAGATGATTTCATTACCAGTATACCATAGTTCTCTCATTGGAAGTCTGCTTCCCAAGTAGGGTAGAGTATGAGGAAACCATTGTATAAGGACTCTGGCATGTGTATATGCATAGATTTAAATGTTGTTGTGATTTTCAATAGTTGTTCTTATTATTAAACCATCACAGATTCATTTCTTAACTTGATGGTGTATAGCATAAAACAATGTCACATTGCAAAATTCCTTCTCCATTTTGAAATTTCTACAGTCCTGGAACCATTTTGCTTCTCAGTATAGAAATATGTTTACCTGAATTCATCATTCCCTCAATGGGGACAAGACTTTCAGGTCCACTGGAAATTAAAAAACAATTCCCAAGTCATGTGTAACACTAGTTACTTCTAGCCCTGACAGCCTGAAGACCAGGTAGTTTACATTTCACTTTTTCCTCCAAGGCTCCCTGGTACCCTTAAGGGGAAGGATGCTGAGAGACGGAAGGCCTAGACTCTCTGACAATGCTATAGTATTCCTTCAGTTGTGCCCTAGTTCTATTTAGTCCCTTATGGTTAGTTGAGTTTTTATACAGAAATATCTGTTTCAGAAGGTATAATCACAAATATACCCAATTACTTCTTCAGTGGGCGAGAGGCATCTTTGTCCCCTACCATGTGAGTTGAGGTAACTTCCTTTGATTGATTGCTTACTTCCCCCTCCCCCACCTTGTACCACCTCATTCTCTGGTGAGGGGAAGAGGATTAGGTTCAGAACTTCCTATAGAATACAGTCCCACTTCCAAGTCCAAAACTCATCTTGGATTTGAGTGCGAGACACCCTGGTTTCTCAGGTCTTCCATGCCAGGCTGACTGGCCATACCATCTCACTTGTGATTCTGGCTCCTAGGTCTCCATGCCATAAATTCCCAGGTTTAATGAGCATCACCTCTGACACCCCAAAATAAAGAGCACAAATAACACAGCACAGAAACAAATACCACCAAACGCAATACTCAGACCTAGAGTAAAAGAGGGAACAGAGGAAGGAAGACCTTCCTCCCTGAACAGTTCTATTCATCAAATGCTTGCTGTGGGTAAACTGGGATCATCACCCTCTGCACTCATCAGAGAAGAGTGGCCCATAAAGCAGCAGAAAGAAAAAGTGTGGCTCAGTTTGGCCAGGTTTAAAGATGCAGGCAATCACAGGAGCTTACCCCCACCCACATGGTAGGGGATGAAGATGCCTCCATGATAGATAATTTGGACAAACTCCAAAGGCCCCTCAAGAGGTTTTCCATGTTAGGTAGACTAGGCATGCCAAAGACATTCCAGGGTTATTTTTTATGTTTTACAGATTGATAAAGATGCTCTGATCTTATAGGATTACCTCACCTTTTTATGACAGTTTTTTTTTAATGATCTGAAATGAAAAATGACTGTCATCATAAAAAATACCTTTCCCAATCTTTAGTATTCAAGTTTTTGTACTGTCTTGCTTGTGAGAAGTGCTTTTTTCTTCATAGAAATGGTTAAAGACTATTTTTAAAAAACGGGTCTCGCTATTCTTTCAACTTCAAGAAACCCATGCATTGCTTCGGAGGAAAAAAATACACATATATTATATATGCATATATGTATGTATGTGTATACATGCACACGTACATACATGTACACATACATACATACATACATATAAACCCCTGCAGTTCACAGGTCCCTATGAATGTCTTTGATTATTTTTTGAGGATTGTTTAAGTGGTTTTCATAAGTAGTTTGTCTGTTTGGGGCATTGATTTTGTTTTTAAATGTATATTCCTTTGTTCTCTGTGCTTTATTTCATTGTGGACTTAAATGATTCTTGAAATACTTTTTCTTCTCTATACCAGCCAATTCTGCAATATCTCTAACAGTTAGTGAAGTGTGTTCTTTAAAGCTACAACTTTTGTATGTTTCCTTGGCGTAAGAGCCATTTTTAAAAGTCAGAGAATTAAAAGCAAAACTAAGGGGTAATGAAATATGTATATTATGCAAAGTCCAACCCTGTGGATAGAGAATTAACTAAAGACAGAAAAGGCAGCTCAATCTCGTGCCACCTTGTCAAGACTATATATTCAAGAGTCAGCCTAGTGTCAATAGACACACAAACAAATGGCCATTGCCAGGACAACATGAAACTATTTCAAAAGTACTGCTTGTCCCAAGTAACTCACATAGAGTCCTAAGTGTTGGACGTAGAATTTGAATCCAGGCTATAAGATTCCAAAGCTCTTTCCACTGTACAATGTTGCTTCCTTTAATGTATTGTCTAAACATATTTGTCATATTTTAATTCATATGACATTAGTGTCCATTTACTATTAGCCATATTATAATGGAATGTCTTGGAGCATAAGAACATGTCATTTCTCTTTGTATCTCCCCTGTGCCTGACATAATGCCTTGTATTGCATAGGAGCTTCCTAAATGTTAGTTTTTCCAGGTTATTGATTAGACTTCATTACCCTAGGCATCCATCATGCCCAGGCATAATGCTTGCACTTTCCAGTCTGAGACTTGTAAGCTCTTTTAAATTACCCTGAGAGGCAGTATGGTATAGGGGACAGAGTGGTTGATTTAGAATAAAGAAGACTTGGGTTAAAAGCTCATAGCTCACACTAGTTCTATGTAGCTGGGCAAGTAATGACTTCTATTTCCTTCAGGCCATTTCCTAGGATTTAATGGGTAGGGTGTTAAGTTTCTTAAGTCAGTGGTTGTTTAATTTTTGTCACTTATATCCCCAACACAGAACATGGAACATAGTAGGTCTGTTAAATTAAATTGAATTGACTTCTAAGTTATGCATGGGTTGTTTGTACTCTGCTGTGGTGGTGGTGGTGGTGATGGTGGTTGTGCTGGTGGTGGTGGTGACTTCTCCACATTTTAGAAATCACAGATTCTTCTTTTATTCAAGTGTCAACATGCTACTATGATCCAGGGACATCCTTGGGTGAAGTTCTGCCTTGTTGGGGAGTTGCTATCCTTTCCATTGCTCCTCCTTAATATCCTTCTGGAATTCTGCCTCTGAATATTCTGCCTTCCAGCTGTAGGGCTTGGCTCCAGTGATCCCACTTTAAAGCACTTACTTCCATCACTCTTCTTTTACCTGTATTTCTCTAAAGCAAGGCTACTCAAATGAAGTTTCCTAAAAATATAATAATTTCAGGCTTTGAAGAGGAAACAATATACAAACGTGTAACTTGAAAGCAATGTGACTGATTTGGGTGTGTTGTTTGTGGAATTAATCTCTTTATAATCTAGTTCCCCCTTTTAGGAAATGTAAATCACACACACATATACATACATCTATATACACACACATATACACATATATCCATATATACACACACGTGTATATGTATCATATATGTGTGTATCCACCGTGTGTGTGTATATATATATATATATATATATATATATATATATATATATATATATATATATATATATATATATATATATATATATAATGTGTGTGTACATGCTCCTCTCCCCTTTTTTACTAGGACACACACATATATGGTTTATATCATACATATATGTGTGTGTGTGTATATATATATATATATATATGTATATGTATATACACACACACCATATATGTGTGTGTCCAAGTAAAAAAAGGGAGAGGAGTATCATATCATCTAATTATAATGAACACCCTCAAAATATGATTTCCTAATTTTGCCTATTTTTTTTTTTTTAGTGAAGAAGGATGTTGCTATTTATGCTAGATTAAAATTCTCAGAATGATTTCATGGGGTTACAGATGAGAAGAACTTGGCTCAGGTTAAAACGGATGGAATCTCTCCCCTCACTCTTCTACTCACCCAGACACAAAGGCACTATTCAAAGATCCTCCACTGGTCCCTGATTCCACTTTTATTTGAACCCATGAAACCTCATGAACCCGAAGGCGATTCAGTAAAGCTGAACCAAACTTCCCACTAGAGTTTTCAACGTCGGTCTGCCATATGGTTGTGGATCAAACTGGAACTCATAAAGAAAGCCAATGGACATCAAACCATATGAGCCGAAACCACTGAACTGTTCAATGAAACCCACGTGAATGAGAAACCTCTGCCTTTTGCAAAGTGCTAGTAACATGCTCTGTGATACTTATATGGAGGAAGTTATAGGAACACTATAGGAAAGATGTGTTGTATGGGTGTTGTAAAGTTTTAATTTTATTTTTATGGCTGCTTGTTTCAGATGAACCCATTACTCAGTTTCTCCCTTCTGCTTTTCCTCTTTGAAGTACATTAGCAACCATGGAGACAATGATATCATTGGACTTTGGGTGCTTAATAATGTTCATGGATGCCTTATAAAGGCTGACAATAAAATGTTTTGTAGTTTATGCCATGATTTGGGTAAATTTACGTGCTTATGTGATTTCTATCCTGGCTAGATATGAGGTACTGTCTGTGTATATGCAATAAATACAGGGGGATGGTCAATCTACGTCTAACATATTAACTTCTATGTTTACATCTGGGTAATTTAGATGAAGCTTTTTTCCTCCACTGTAAATCAGTAAATAAAGCATGTTATAGCTGTGTGAAGAACACTAAAATATTTAATAGGCTGGCAGTGTTTCTGTAATAAACTGGTGCTCTGTTCTCCAGCAAGTGTACTTGAGGCTTTCCCTGGTGTTAGCAAGGCCTATATGTGCATATATTTCATGAAAGTGAGTAACTTTCAGTTACTGAAAGCAAGAAAAAAAAACACATTCATGATAATTATGAGATATTTAATGTGTAAACCTTATTAGTTTTTAAACCCTTTTTACTGTTTCCCTCATGATAGAATTTCAAAGTTTGTTTCAGAGGCAGCTAGGTGGCAAAGTGGATAAAGCACCAGCCCTGGATTCAGGAGTACCTGAGTTCAAAACCGGCCTCAGACACTTGACACTTACTAGCTGTGTGACCCTGGACAAGTCAATTAACCCCCAATCCCCATTGCTCTGCAAAAAAAAAAAAAAGTTTGTTTCAGATGATATGATCGCAAATATACTACTGGTTCTGCTGTTAGTAAACTGTTTTCACAATATAGTTTGACTGTACTAAGCCTTCAATGTTTGCTTATAGAGAGATTTTACTTCTCTAATATATACTTTATCATCTATAACATGGAAGTTCTATTGAGTAAGAACTTAAAATTAGCTTTGTAGCCTTAATAATCATCTGTTCATCTGAACACCTTTTAACTCCAGGTATTTAAATACATACATACATATACATATATCCACACATACACACACACACATATATACATATACATATATATGTATGTATAAAAAAATCATAGGGATACAGAGGAAAGAAACTAAGAGATAAGAAAAAAATCATAATTAGATGGTGTTAAGACATTGGGTTATTATTTTACTTTAATTGCTATTTGATGAATTTGTCTCCTCAGTACCTCACATATTATACTAAGCACTAGATCCTGGGCACCTAATAAATATTTATTGCAGTGGATTAAATCCTCTACTTCTTCATCACGATCACAAACAGAAATGTTATTGGAGCCTTTCTTTTCTCCTTAGTTTCTAGGGACTTTCCTGTGAGATATGTTTCATAAAAAGCCAGAAGTCTTTTTAGCTCCCAGATGCTGTCTCAATATTATCTTCAACTCCTGATTCCCTCTCACCCCATGAATGCAATCGGTTGTCAAATATCATCATTTTTATCTTCACAACATCTATGTTTACGTTTCTCGCTCATGACTCAGGCCCTGGTTCAGGTCTTCATCAACTCTTGCCTAGACTATTGAAACTCAAATTATTCTTCACTCTTCAAGTTTCTCCCCACTGGAATCCATCCTCCACTTAAGCTGTCAAAGTGTTTTTCCTAAAGTGCAGGTCTGGGCCTACTCAATAAAGTCTAGTGGCTCCCTGTAGTCTCCAGATCAAATATAAAGTCCTCTGATGGCATTTAAAGCTCTTCACAACCTGGACCCTTTCCTTCCTTGTCTTCTTTTGCTTTCTTCCCCTCCCTGAACTCTACAATCCAGCCCTTGTGGCCTACTTGCAATTCTGAGTGGTACACCATTCACCATCTCCTTACTTCATGCCTTTGTACCAGCTATCCCTCAGAAATCCTCCATTTCTGGAGTGTTCTCCCTCCTCATCTATTTCTTAGAATTCTTGTCTTCTTTCTAGGCTCAGCCAAATTCTGTGATTTTCTTTGTTCTTTTGTTGCTAATGCCTTTACCTGTAGGGTTCCTATCCACTCTCTATATGCCTTATATTTACCTATTTATATTCATGTTGTTTTTTCCATCAGAATGTAAATTTCTTGAAGAGAAAGAGAGTGTCTTTTACCTTTCTTGATATCCACGGTGCTTAGCACAATGAATGATACATAATAAGCACTTAATAAAATTAAATGTTTCCTTGATTGATTATGATGAAGTTGTGAGGAAGATGTAGTCTACCCAAGAGGTGTCCTCAGAATCATATTTGGGCTCTCTTCAATTCAATGTAACCAGAAACATGCTTCCACTGGGGTGCTCATTGCTGGAGTCCTATATAAATTCTCCATCCCATGTAGACAGACATTCTTTAACCATGATTGAGAAAGAATCAGTCAGGATGTGAACCTGGGTTTTCTGACTCCAAAGCTCACACTCTTTCTACTGTCTGAATTGCATAACATAGTCTGAGAGATATTCTTCATCCACTTGGTTTCTTTGGAATAGTTATAGATCTCACCAAGGAGGTTCTGCTTGATATTCTAGGCCTTGATGCAATTAGCATTTTATCATCCACAAACAGGAGCATCTGGAGGAGTTTATAATCTATAGGAAATGACTCTTTGACTTGGACCATGAGGTGGATCTTTGTCTTTACAGTGGCAGTCATATTTGGTGAACACATGGCATTATCTTCTATGCCAGACCCAATATTAATGATCAGAGAGGGTCATTAGACAAGGTTATCTCTATTGGTTTATCATCCCACATATATAACATATCCACAAGTGACACCTTGTTGGAGGAAAGCCTTTAAAGTGGTATTTTCCTCTAGTAAATCTTTTTTTCTATAGTCCCAAAACCAGAAATATAGTAGGATTTCTATAACTTCTACATCTTTCCTTCAGTTTTGTGATGGTAAAGATAAAGTCTCTTGTAGATCTATGACCTAAAAACTCCTACATTTCTAGGCAGCCAGTTAGTATTGTGTTAGAATGGGGCTAGGGGTCAGGAATCCTAGAATTCAAACCTTTCCTCAGATACTTAGTAGCTGCCCAGTTAATTCTGGGCAAGTCACAACTGATGTGTGCTTCAATTTCTTCATCTAGAAAATGGAGATGATAATAATAACCTATCTCACAGAGTTGCTGTGAATTATTATGCATATAAAGATATAAGGTATATAAAGTGCTTTTCAACCCTTAAAGATTATTATTGTTATTGTTATTGTTATTATTATTAACTCTTCTAATGCTCTCATGAAGGAGGACCTGGATGTGTTTCTCAGAACAATTTTATAAAAGTGAGAAAAAAGCCATATAGGTTGGTAGGTAATCATGTTCTCTTGGCCTCCTTTTGAGTTGATTAAAAAAAACAACAAGTGAAATACTACATATATCTTTATTAAAATTCACCAAATTAGATTTCTCCCAATGAATGACCAATGAATAATCCTCATTATTTTTTCCTGGCTAGACATCTCTAAACTTCTTTATCTACAGTCTCAACCTTCTTTAATTTTTTTTCTTCAGGCTAAATATCCTGAATTCCTTCAAAGAGCCTCAGATGTCATAATTTCCAATAATTCTCACCATTCTGGAATGCTCCACAGAGTTCTACCTAAAGTGTGGTGCCCAGAATAGAACACAATACTTCAGAAATAGCTGAATAGATCCAGAGTAGAACTAGAGTCATGTCTCTTATTTTGGACTATCAGTCACTTAGCTTTTCTGAAAGTCAAATAGAATGGATGTTATAATAGTTGTACTTCTATCACATAGTTGTGGTGAATAAAGATTTTTGTAAACCTTCAAATGAGGTATTATTACTAGTAGTGGTCTTGGAATCAAAGACCACGCCTATACTTACTAGCTCCGTGACTTCTGAGGCTTGATTTTATCCTGTGTAAAATGTAGAGAATAAGCCTCACTCCATCTATATTACAGCTTTGTGAGAAAACAAAACAAAACATTTGGTAAACCTAATTGTTCTATAAATGTGAATGATGATTGTTGAGTATTCATTAGAATATTAAAGTAGCTGGAAAATACAAGTGGATAAGAATCACATAATCATTTGCAAACTTAAAAATACAAAAAAGAACTTGTGGGCTACTGTATGTGATTATTTTTATTTTTATTTATTTTTAATTTTTTCAGGTTAGGGCAGCTATATTTTGCCCACATACAGAAAAAAATCCTAAAATCACAAAGAATTGGAATGAAGCAATATTGTGAAACTAGTATGATTACTTTTAGAAAATTGTGCTTTTAGGGAGCAGCTAGGTGAAAAAGTGGGTAAAGCACCAATTCTGGATTCAGGAGGACCTGAATTCAAATCCGGCCTCAGACACTTGGCACTTACTAGCTGTGTCACCCTGGGCACTTGCCCACTTAACCCTCATTGCCCCACCAAAAAAAAAAGAAAATTTAAAAAAATTAATATTGTGCTTTTGCTGTCTTACAAAGCAAAAATATTTCTCTGCCAGCACAAAATCAACATTACCCCACCTTTACAAACCCATTAAAATGCCCATATAAAGTCTATTCTTTCCCTATTTTTGTAAAGTTGAAAATCTGAACTGCTCCTCTGAAAGTAGGAAAAGAGAATAAGTATTCCTATAGTGTTTACTTCATGCCAGGCACATTCTAAGTACTCTACAAATAGAATTTTATTTCATTTGATCCTCACAACAACCTGTAAAAGTAGTTGCTATTAGTATCCTCATTTTATGGTTAAGGAAACTGAGTCTTCCTGACTCTAGGACCGGAATTCTATCTTTACCCATGTTGCCACCTAACTGTCTCTGGGAACCTTCATATTCCTAGCACAGGATACCTACACAGCACAGATTCTTATTAAGTATTTATTGTATTTGAGTGGTAGAAGAGGTTGGGAGGGTGGGCAAAGAGAGAAATGTTAGAGCTGGACTACACAGTGTCCCTTCCATCTCTAAAGATTTTGAATCTTCAAGATTAGGCTGAACAACCATGCTGATTTAGATATTAAAACCAAATCACTGTTATTGTTGGCTTTAGTCTCTGCTCTTAACTCTTTCTCTCTCTCTCAGTAGTGAGTAAACTCAGTAACTTAGGTAATTGCCTCAGTTTTCTAAATTGCTTTGACAGAAGGAGCTTGGCTTGAGTTAGTGACTATGCAGTGGTTAGGACTCTGAAATTGTTCTTCCTCATATCATGATCTACTTTATTGAAAGTGTTTATTTCCATGATATTTTAACTTGTCAATAATCGTTAAAAACATATTAAGCCAGAGATAGGTATCTCAGAGAGCCATGCCTCTGTGCCATGCCCTCTCCCCATGAGAAGAAGGCATGAAGAGAGATGGACAGAAGTCCCATATGTACTAACCTTTATGATCTTAAGCCGCCCAGAAAAACTAACCAAGCCTAAGGAGGCTATTGATAACCTTAAGAAGCCTTCTTCACAGGACCTCAATGATTTCTTAAATGACTTTCTCCTGCTTTTAGGGAATCACAGAAAGCAATTAACTAACCTTTCTGACACACCCTCATCCTCTGGGACCTCATCCCCAGCCGCTCTTCAACCTCATTCCCTGCCTGTTCCTCCCTTCACCCCTTCTTCCCTGCCTGCTTCCATCCATCCCTATGAATCAACCACTGTCATACCACTGTATGCCTGGGACTCCTCTTTGCCCACCTGCTTATCTCAGAACCAATCTCCTGTGTCCTCCACAGCCAAGCTCCTACCACACTTGGAGTGGACTTCAGTACTCTTCTATCCCAACAGCTGTCTCCAGGATCCATCCAGCTGTACCCCTCATAGTTGTGCCCTTGTCACAATGGGGGGGGGCTCCAATATGTTCCCTATTTTATTTTGTCCATTCAGCAACCACTCCCATCTATTTTACCTAATCTGCAGTTGCCTACACCCATTCCCCCAGTCCCCTTTACCCCTCCCTAGCCCATTCCACAGACTACCCTGTATCCTCCACCAGATCCTCTGGCTCCTCCTCCACCTGACCCTATGCTTGTACCTATTTCATCAATCCCCTTGTCCCCTCCCCAACCCGCTTCACCCAGGTCCCTACCAGTGTCTTCCACTGCTCCCCTGCTTCCATGATGGGAATTTCCCATTGGGGAGGATACAAGCCAAATACATGTTATTTTTTCCATGAGTAATTTGTCTTAGATTAGAGAGAAATTGGGGTGTTACTCAGAAAACCGTACAAACTTCATAGATAGGTTTAAGTCTGTGACAATGCAGTTTGACCTTTCCTAGGCCGACTTGCAAATTATTCTTGCCAGATGTTGTACCCCCAATGAGAAAAACTAAAACAAAAACAAAAACAGATTTGGGACCTGGCTGTACAAATAGGGGATGAATATGCACAGGTTGGTAATTGGGCTGGAGTCCCTGGAACTACAGCAGTTTCAACTGTGGACCCAAGATGGGACTATCATGATAGTGTAGAAAGGGCCTGTAGAAACCACATGATCACTTGCCTTGTTGAGGAAATGAGAAGGGAGATTAAGAAACAGGTCAACTATGAGAAAATGAAGGAGATTACCCAGGGCCCTGATGAGAATCCAGCTGTCTTCATGAGTTGCCTTGTGGATTCTGTGAAAAAAATATGCTAATCTAGATCCAGAATGGGATGTAGGAATAACAGTCCTTAATATACATTTTATTATCCAACCTGCTCCTGACATTAGGAGAAAACTCCAGAAATTAGACTGGGGTCCCCAAACTCCACCCTCACAACTCCTTGATATTGCTTTTAAGATTTTTTATAATAGGCACCCTGCAGTAGCCAAAGAGAGAAAAGAAGGATCATGCCCACTTCATAGAGCAAGCTTCAATAATAGCAGAGTCCATCACTTCTGCTATCAGCAGATTTCCAGGTGGCTGAGATGTTGGCAGCTGTAGTAAACTAGGACACTGGAGTGGGGATGCTCCTCAAAGGTGAGGCCACCACCCCTAACTTTTTGTACCCAGTGCAGCCCCCAAGATGTTGGCCGAGAGAAAACCCAGCTCCCTGCAGTCTGGTCCCCTGTGGACTCGGAATTTGGGGGGCTGGGGCCCTGCCATCCCCCTGTTACTGACATCTCTATGGCCCAACCCAGGGTCACACTGGACATAGGAGGTAAGTCTATGTATTCCTTAATAGACACTAGGGCAACCTCTGTCTTGTTTTCTCATTCAGGTCCCACTATTCTATCAAAGCAGCAGGTTGTGGGGAGAGGGGGAAGATTCCTTAAATGTAGGCAGACACTGACTTTAATGTGTATGCATGAGGATCACAGATTCTATCATCCCTTCCTGGTTTTACTGTCTTCACCTTGGCCCTTATTGGGGCATGATGTCAAGAAAAAGTGAGCATGGGACTACAGCTCAGTGAGAAATTCCTAGCTTCTGGGCTCTTAGTTGACTGCATAGACCAGAAGAAATAACCTGTAGCTATCTGACAGTTGTTGATCTGCTTACTGCTACTCTTGAAATCTTTTGCAGTAGAATAGTTTAAAATCAAGAATTATTTGTAATGTGTAAAAGTTGCAAAGAAATATATTTTTTAAAGTCTCTAACCATTGAACTGCACAGAATTAAGCTTTGATCTAATTCCTTAACTCTGGTAAATGGTCCACACCCTGTCAGGTCTGCTAAAGATCTGCTGACCACAAAAGCCTTTACTAAGAAAAGCTGCTTTTTAAACTGACTCCTTATCTGATAAGTTTCTGAGGTAGGGGTGGAAAGTTTTGCATATGGAGGAGACTAAATTGGGAACACTTGATTGGTTTGTTTCAAGTTTTTTTTTTTAATTTCCTAATATTGTTGTAAGGTATTATGTTTCTAAATTTTCTTATAATGTATCAATTGGTGAACAATTATATCAACTATAGCGCAAAAGCAATTTCTTTTATATCTGGATAATAGTGAGATGCAGATATAGAAATTCTAGTATAAGAATGTGGCTTTGTCATCTGTCTGCTATTAGTTATGCATTTTCAAACTGAATTAGAAATACCTCAAGTACAACTTATTTGACATGCACTTTTGTCACCTTAAGTCCTTTTTGATTTTTTGCCCTGGCTTCTTTTAAATTATTTTAAAAGTCTTTTCCATTCAAGCTCAAGGCTTCAACGTCATGGCAACTAGAGCTGGTACCTATATATCTCCTCCCACCCTCTGGACCTCACATCTCCTTACACTCTCCATTCCAGGCCTTCCCCACTTCTCCCCCCCCCCCCCCCATGATTTCTTCATCTCCGTTCAGCTTGAAGCAGTTACAGAAGAAGAATCTTTGCTCCTTTTTCCTTACATATAGAGAAGTGGGGAATGTTACAGGCCTGGAGTGCATCAGGTTTTCTGGGGAAAATCAAGGAACCTTCTCCTTGAGAAACTAAATCAAAGGACAGACACACCTAAAGAGATAAGCTATACCTGATCTGGACTGAGATAACTCCAGGACCACCACCCTCCATTCCAGTCTCCCCCACCCCTAGAGGAGATAACCCTATTAGGCTTGGCTGATGCCAAAGTGGCTTGAGGGGACAGAACAACTGCTCCTCACCAGACTGCTTCCAACCCACCACCCAATAAAGGAACTTTCCACAGTCAGATAATCACCCCATCGGACCACCACCATCGGTCCTCTATAAAAATATCTGCCTGTCTCCTGCTCAGAGAGATAGGTATCTCAGAGAGCCACAACTCTGTGCCATGCCTTCTCCCCATGAGAAGTCCAAAGACTTAGTTTTCTTTCCCTAGCACCTAAATAAAATATTATTTTATTCTAAAAAAATAAACAAAACAACAACTTATTAAGCCTTTCCTATGTATCAGGTGCATGCTATGAACTAATAATATGAATGCAGAGATCAAACAGTCCCTTCCTAAGGGATCTGACTGTTTAGATTTTGATTTAATATTCCTAGTACGGCTCCTGGTATAGCGTAGGTGCTTAATAAATGTTGGTTGCTCGATTCTATTGGGCAGATGTGCTATGTTCAGCAATAAGTAAATACATGATATGTGCAGAATAAAAGTGTAATGATTTTGGGAGGGGATAGTGGGAACAAACAACTGGGGAGATGAGGAAAGAGTTCTTGAAAGAGGTACCACTTGAGATGAGCTGTGAAGAGAGCTCCAGTTTCCAAGAGGCAGAGATGAGAAGAGAGAGCATTCCAAGCATGGGGAAGGGGGGGACAGACTGTGCAAAGGAACCAAGATAAAAGATAGAATGCCACATATAGAGAATGGCAAGAAGGAGAGTTCAGCTGGAGGGTAGAGTGCATGAGGGGAAGTAATGTGTAATTAGCCTGGAAAAAAAAAAAAGAGTCTGGAAACAAACTGTGAAAGGCTTTAAATACAAAGCAGAAGGAGTTTGCATTTGATCTTGAAGACAATGGGGAACCAATGAAGATTCTTCAGCAGGGAAATGACATGGTCAGACCTCTTTCTTGGTAATGTTACTTTGACTACTATGTGGAGGATGGGTTGTAGAAACAAGCATTTATTAAGCACCTCCTCAGGCACTGTGTGCTAAACACTTTACAAGTATTATCTCATTTGATAACAACAATTTTGGGAATGTTAACCTGTAAATTAAGGAAACAATCAATATAGGAGAAAATAAGGTCTTTAAGAGGGGCAGACAAACTATCGCTCATGGTATCACAAAGCAAGAAGCTAGGAATACTCAAAGATGGAAACCAAGGACAGGGTTTTTATGGGGTAACAGAACAAAGGGAACCAAAAGACTGTGGAGTCACATGCAGAAACTACTAACTACTTAATGTAAATGAACCTTTAACAAAAGAAATTATAGCACTGTTCCTGATTTAAGTATAAATGCTACTTAACTCTAAGTAGAAACTACTTAATGTAGGTAGACCCTTTTACATAATAACATAAAGTCCAGGGAGTAAGGTGGGGAATTGTTTTGCTTGGGGGAAGGTTCATAAGTCAATTAGGACTCTGTAATTGACAAAGACTGGTCAGCCCCAAGCAATTCACCTGCCTGGGTAGGGGTACTTGGTGGTAAATCAGTCAGTTCTCAGTAAATTTGTAGTTATCCAGAGGTAGATGCTATTATTATCATTCTCATTTTACAGATGAAGATATCAAGGTGAATAGGTGCAGTGACTTGCCCAGGGTCACACAACCAGTAAGTGTTTGAGGCTGAATTTTAACTCAGGCCTTCTTGCCTCCAGACCTAGTACTCTATCCACTGTGCCACCCAGTTGTCACCAGGCAGATATGTGTCAGGAAACGCAAAAAAAAAATAGAATAATCAGAAGAAGGGGTTGGTCAACAGTGTCTTGTGTTTTAGATAAGTTGAGTCCTGTGAAAAGGATGGCAGGTTTTAAAAGACTTGACAATAAGGAGATTGTTAGGGATGTTGCAGAAGGCAGTTTTAGTTGAGTGGTGGGGAAAGAAGTCAAATAGCAAATGACTGAGAAGAGGATGAGGCATAAAATTAAGGCAATGACCATAAACAGCTTTTTCCCCCTATAAGTTTGGCCTTGGAAGGGAGGAGAAATATAAGATGTTCACTGGTGAAAGTAGTCATATCAAGTAAAGGTTTTTGTTTCTTAAAGGCAGGGAAGCAACCAGTGGATTAAAACCAGTTGAAAAATAGGGAGATAGGGGCAGCTAGGTGGCACAGTGGATAAAGCACTGGCCCTGGATTCAGAAGGACCTGAGTTCAAATCTGGCCTCAGACACCTGACACTTACTAGCTGTGTCACCCTGGGCAAGTCACTTAACCCTCATTGAAGAGGCAAACTCCTGGAAGAATAGAAGGGAGATCAAATCAAGGGCTTGGCATGCTGAGCATGGTCCAGTATAAAGAACACTGAACATGGAGTCAGTGGACCCAGATTCAAATTCTGCCTGTGATGCTTACTATTTGTTTGACCTTGGGTTGCTTAACATCCCTGGGTCAAATTATTATAAAATGCAGGGGTTGGCCTAGATGGTGCCTGAGATTCTATCCTTTGAGAAAAGAGAAAAGGAGGAGAGGTTGGTAAATAATGTTAGGCAGAATTATAAAGGAGAGGAAACACCTGAAGGATGATTCCCATTTTTGTTCTCTATGAAAGATAACCAAGTGAGGTCCTCTACTGCAAGATGGGCAGGCATGTGAAGAGGGAATTGATCAGAGGTGAAAACTGACAGGCACCTCTTTTGGGGGTTTTCTGTTTGTTTTCAGCCTATGGTCGTAATGATTTGCTAAAGTTTTGGAGATACAAGAAGGAATTCTTTTCTTTTCTTTTTCTTTTTTTGGGGCAATGAGGGTTAAGTGACTTGCCCAGGGTCACACAGCTAGTAAGTGTCAAGTGTCTGAAGCCAGATTTGGACTCAGGTCCTCCTGAATCCAGGATCAGTGCTTTTATCCACTGTGCCACCTAGCTGCCCCCAGGAATTCTTTTTTTTTTTTTTTTTTTAGTGAGGCAGTTGGGGTTAAGTGACTTGCCCAGGGTCACACAGCTTGTAAGTGTTAAGTGTCTGAGGCCAGATTTGAACTCAGGTACTCCTGACTCCAGGGCCAGTGCTCTATCCACTGTGCCACCTAGCTGCCCCCAGGAATTCTTTTTAAACAAAGTTCTAAAATATACTTCCAGATGTTATCCATCCAGTCTTTCATTCCTGTCTGCCAGTACAGTGGCAGGTCACCAGGAACTTCTGGATGAAAAGTTAATATTCGGTAGCCTTACCTTACTGGCCTTTCAATTCATCTGTCTGAACAGACATTGGAGTTGCAGCCAGAGACAAGTATGAAAGAGGCATGGGCTGCCATTAGGGTAAGTACTGGGAATAGAGACATCCTACACAAATCACCTTGGAAAGAATGGGGAGACTTCCTGATTTTTAAGATTGCCAAGAAGAAGGGAGGTGGGTACCCATCTTCAATGGGCCAATCAGTCTCTTTTTTTGTTTGTTTGTTTGTTTGGAGTTTTGACTTAAAACATGTTTTGGGGTGTTAGAAGGATGTGTAATACATATGAACTACTGTTCAGACTTCATTCAAGTAACTTTATTCCTTGTAAACCAATAGCCAGGGTTTGCGTTCAGGGCAGAAGTACTTTTTCCAATTCTTTTATTTGGAATTGTTTTAGTCATAATATTTCTAAGCTCATTAAAAAGTTACATTTTGTTTCTTCTTTTTAAAAAATGCAAATTGGTACAAGGACTGTTAAATTCCTTCCAACACAATAATTAAAAAAAGTTTGAAACCAACAACAGAATTAATAGCTTTCTCTAATAATAGATATCATGCCATATACTTGTTATTCTGCTGGCACCCGCTTTTATAAACTCAACCCTCAATTCGGGGATCACACTGAGTATATTTCACAAATCAGGCATAGCACAACTCAGAATCTGGGCAAAGATACATTTTCTATGTGACAAGCCCGATGCATGAATAACCAATTTAAAGGCAATTTAAATACGATTATGGGGGTGAAGCATAATTAATTTTAAAATCATATTTAAGTGGTTTTTTTTTTAAAGTTTGTGATCTCCTGCCTCATTTAACGTAAAGAGGACATCAGTAAATCATTAGCTTTGCATGTAGGAGACACTTTCTCCTCAAGTGTTTAGCATTTTTATTTCCTTTCTCTTTGCTAAACCAGAAGATTTTCCACTGTTGCCATGATTGCCTCATAAACTGTTTAAAAGCCCCTGTTGACAAAAGAATCCTGCAGAAATGTGGAGGGGCTGATTCACTCCCATTCAGTGGCTTTGTCAGATTTCTGAAGTTTAAAACACAATGCTGTGTATTAATGACAAACCCTGAATGCTTTTCTCCCTCTTGTTTGCTCTCTTTCTTCATCTTACTTTCCATTGAGTCTTTTTTCTTTCCTTTTCTTTTTTCATCCTTTCTCCTGGTTTTCTTTCTTTCTTTCCTTCTTTCTTTCTTTCTTTTTCTCTTTCTTTCTTTCTTTCTTTCTTTCTTTCTTTCTTTCTTTCTTTCTTTCTTTCTTTCTTTCTTTCTTTCTTTCTTTCTTTCTTTCTTTTTCTGCCTTCCTTCCTTCCTTCTTTCTTTCTTTCTTTCTTTCTTTCTTTCTTTCTTTCTTTCTTTCTTTCTTTCTTTCTTTCTTTCTTTCTTTCTTTCTTTCTTTCTTTCTTTCCTGTTTTCTCTTTCTTCCTGCATTTCTTTCTTTAGAAAGCTCAGGAGAATCTTGATTTGTATAAGGGCTAACATGAAGTTCCCTCAATGAATGTAGGTGCAATTGATTTTATTCAGCTAATTCCAGGAATAGAGTCAGTATTGAGGCAGTGCCAGAAAATTTAACTTTATGATGCCAAATCCTTAGAAATTTAAAGGAGCTTAATGAAGTTGAGAACAATGAGCATTTAGGAAAAAAAAAGATACTTTTGAAATAGAGTATATGCATATGAAGAGTAACCTAAATAAAAATGTGTTGTTCAGTCTTATCCAACACTTTGGGACCCAGATGGGGTTTTTGTGGCAAAGATACTGGAGTAGTTTACTATTTCCTTCTCCAGTTCATTTTACAGATGAGGAAACTGAGGCAAACAGGGTTAAGCGACTTGCCCAGGGTCATAAAGCTAATAACTATCTGAAGCTTAATTTGTACTCATGAAGATTCTTCCTAACTCCAGGCCTGGCATGCTATCCACTACACCAGGGCTTCTTAAATTTTTTTTCCACTCATATTATTGTGCTATAAGAAATGACAAGTAGGATGACTTCAGAAAGGTCTGGAAAGACATGTATGAAATGATGTATAGTGAAGTGAGCAGAACCAAGAGAACACTATACACAGAGACAGCAATATTGTTTGATGAAGAACTGTGAATGACTTGACTATTCTCTCAACAATACAATGATCCAAGACAATCTGAAAGGACTATTGATGAAAGATATTATCCATCTCCAAAGAAAGAACTGATACTGATGGAACAGCCCTTTCCATTTACAAAACATTTCATATTCATTATCTCAGTTATGTCTCATACCAGTTCTGTAAGCAGATACTGTAGATATTATTATTGCCATTTTACAGATGAAGAAACCAAGGCTCAGAAGGGTATACTGACAGGTCTCTCTCAAAGCCCTGGGGTTAATCCTAAAGGACAAAGGGAATATCTTTCTAATGCTATCACTCATGAGCCCTTCACAAGTATGATACTCAACAGAATTGATGTCAATTTCAAAGTTACTTTTTATAAAGAGATATTTATTAAGGTGATAAAGTAAAACCAATTGGCACAAAACATACACCTCTCTCCCCAAAAAATGTCCATTGCACACTCTCCTGCCAGGGGAGTACAGGGGCAAGGGGACTCAAATGTAGAGTTGGCACAATGGTAATTCACAGAATCAAGCTGCCCGAGTGGTAGAAGGCTGTCTTTTATGCCTAGTATATATACCTTTACCTCCTCAAATTCTCCATTTCCTTCAAAACTCATTCAAATGCCATCTCCTCCCTGTGGCCTTTCCTGATACCCAACTGCCTATACCTCCCTTACCAAATTACCTTGCATTCATTTTGAATATAGTTTGCATATACTTATTATGTACATACTGTCTCCTCTGACCAACCCCTGCTTTTGAGGTAAGGGGACAAAACACAATTCCTTTGCGTTGAGTCTCCTACCTGGTCTCTAGCCTTCCTTGGAAGGCTTTATTGCATTAGGTACCAGTCTCTTAGATTTTTTATTTATTTATTTATTTATTTTGGTGAGGCAATTGGGGTTAAGTGACTTGCCCAGGGTCACACAGCTAGTAAGTGTTAAGTGTCTGAGGCTGGATTTGAACTCAGGTCCTCCTGACTCCAGGGCCAGTGCTCTATCCACTATGCCATCTAGCTGCCCTTTAGATTTGAGATAAAGGGAGAAAATGCCATTCCATCAATCTATGTCTCCTACCTGTTCTTTTGTCTTCTTCAGGAAAAAGAGAAACACACCATTCCATCCAGAACCAGATTATTCCCCATCTAAGGAAGAGGATAAAGGCCATTCCATCGTTTCAAACTTGGCTTCCTGTCTTGAGGAAAGTGGAGTTACACTATTCCTTCTGATCTTTGTACTTGTCCTTTCATCTGAATTACTTAAGGTACTGAGAGAACTCTTCCCTGAGCCAAACCCCTATAGACAAAGAAAACATACCTGAACTAATACCTCAAACCACCCTTAGTCATACCCTACCCATCCCACTGATCCCAAAGCTCCAGCTGTAATTATTCAAAACCATTCTCTGCCCCACCACGTCCGCCCAATTCCATATTCCCATTACCTTCCACCCACCTTCACTACCAATGTCCTACTCTAAAGCTACCTATCACCCCCTCCTACTGTGTCATCTGGAATTCCTCCTTCCAAGGCAATAAACTGATTTTCATTTCACATCTTTTCCTTTCCCACTCATTCCATCTTCTGGCTTTTATTGAGATCTGGCTCCCTCTTTTTTTTTTTTTTAAAGTGAGGCAATTGGGGTTAAGTGACTTGCCCAGAGTCACACAGCTAGTAACTGTTAAGTGTCTGAGGCCGGATTTGAACTCAGGTACTCCTGACTCCAGGGCCAGTGCTCTATCCACTGTGCCACCTAGCTGCCCCCTGGCTCCCTCTTGATGGCACAGCCTCCCTGGCCTGCCTTTCTAGCATTAACTACACTATCACTCATTCCCCAACTCACTGGTTGAAGTGGAGAAGATTGAATATTCTTTGCTCCTCGTCGTCACTTCTGGGTTCTCCCTCTACTACCCTCATTTAGTTACCTCTCCTTTAAGGTTCACTCAATCTCTATTTATTAGCTTATAAAAATCCCAATAGCTGCTTTCTACCAAGCTCTAGGGAATATTCCCTTTTTTTCATCAATCAGTTCAGTGTTTGGCTCACAGTCTTTGTCCCCTTCTTGGCTCATGCCCTCATACTAGGGGACTTGAAGATGAATATTGATACTTTCTCAAACACCTTAACCTCACGTTTCTTTAACTTACTCATTTCAAATGACCTTCAGAGAAACCTGGAAGGACTTGCAAGAATTGATGATGAGTGAGATGAGCAGAACAAGGAGAACATTGTACACATTATTGACAACATTGTGTATTGATCAACCATGATAGACTTGATTCTTCTCAGCAATACAATGATCCAAGGTAGTTCCAAAGGACTCATGATGGAAAATGCTCTCCAAATCCAGAAAAAAAAAAAGAACTGTTAAATCTGGATGCAGATCAAACCATACTATTTCTATTGTTTCTATTGTTGTTTTTCTTTTTTGAGGTTTTTCCTTTTTGCTCTGATTCTTCTCTCATTACATGACTAATGCAGAAATATGTTTAATGAGATTGTACATATATAACCTATATCAGATTGCTTTCTGTCTTGGGGAGGGGGGAGGGAGGGGAGGGATGGAGAAAAATTTGAAACTAGAAATCTTATAAAAACAAATGTTGAAAATGATCTCTAAATGTAACTGGAAAATAATAAAATATTTTTAAAGTCTCATAGTTAAAAAATAATAATATCATGACTAATTGATAATATCATGATTAATCTGTTGTCCTTCATGTGTGCATATGGTGCTAAACCAGCCAAAGGCATCTGCTTTGAGTGTTTATTTTTCTAGTAATATGGATAAGGTTTTGTTGATCTATCCAACTACCCACTCTTACCTGAATCAACACCACCCCTGGCCCTACCTTTCCATGGTAGCTGGCTATGATCATAGGATCATACATGCAAAGCTAGGAAGGACTGTAGCAACCAGCTATTGCAGCCCCGCCCCCCCCCACACACTTTGCCTTGATATTTTATAGATGAAGAAACTGAAAATCAGAGTGGTTAAATGATATGTTTAAGATCACACAGATCAAAAGGGATAGAAATTGAATTGGAACCACACATCTTCAGAGATCTGAGTCTACCTTTCTTTTCATTATAGCACAGAAGGTCAAGTTAATTGAAGGGGGGGGTAAGGGGGGAAGCAAATTCCTATGTGAATCAGTTAACTTTGCTTTCTTCTCCTGTCCCTGAGTAGAGCGTTGGACTCATAGTTAGGGAATATATATATACACACACATATTTTGTGAGACAATTGGGTTAAGTGACTTGCCCAGGGTCACACAGCTAGTAAGTGTCAAGTGTCTGAGGCCGGATTTGAACTCAGGTCCTCTGATTCCAGGGCTGGTGCTCTATTCACTGCACCACCTAGCTGCCCCTGGGAATCTATATTTCTTTCTCTGCTTTGTAACATACTAGCTGGTTGACCTTAGGAAAATCATTTGATATCTCTCTGACTTAGTTTCATCCTCTGTAAAATTGATTATAACCATAATTGTACCACTGACCTTTGGATGATGGAAATGCATCACTTTGAAAACCCTAAAACACCATGTAATTTTGGTAATTTTAATTAAAATTATTCATAATAATACTTATGTAAATGATCATCTTCTGGCACTTTGCTCTATTGGGAAAGGACACTGATATCAGAACTAGTAAACGTGGGTCCTAATCTGAGCTCTAATACAAGCTGACTGTGTGAGACTCCAGACTTCCTTACCCCCACCCCAGTCCTATACTCCACTTTGGAATATAGGGGAAGGGTCAAAAGCAAGCATCCTCATATCCTTAGGGTAAAAGGGAACAGAAATGGGAACTTGTAGTAGGAGAATTTCTCTTGGGGAAAAAAAAAAAGAGATCACCAACAATGACTACATTTTTTGAGCTTGGAAGAGGGCAATAGATCCAAGTAAGTGCTCAGGAGACATACTTTATTATGAGAAGGCATCCTTTGTAACATCACATAGCTTTGTAATTAGAAGAGCTCTCTGAGCTTGATAAATCACGTTCATATTATTGAGATAGACTGAAAATATATAAGGACATACACGGACAGGAAGACTGAATTCCACTGTGCTCCACAAACACATACTTAATGTGTGCTTTTCATAGGGAATGTCTCTAGGAAGTCTTTAGATTGTTCGGACCAAAAAATTTCACCACCACTGTGAGGTCAGATCTTTTGTATAATTGTTTAAACTAAATACAAGAATGTGCAGAAAACTGCATGATTCAGATATTCTTCTTCTCTTCTTCCTTGTCCTTCTTCTCCTACTTCTTTTTCTTCTCCTCTTCCTGAACAGCTCTTTAACATAGATGAACCAATCTTGGAAAGGGGCCCCAGAAGTCATTTATCTAGTCCCAACTCATGCCCAAATAAAATCTCCTCTATAACATCCCCAACAATGGCCACCAAGTCTCCATTTGAAGACTTCCAGGGTTGAAGAATTCACTTCTCTCTGAGACAGGTCATTCCACTTTTGAATAGCTCAACACCTTAGGAAGATGTTCCTTTAAGTAACAAGTAGATTCCAAAAGAAGGGACACCAAATACTTCTGCAAGAAACAATAAATTGCCTTAGCTATAAACACAGTCTTGCATTCTTGCTTTTCCTGTAGACCATTAGTTCTCAAAGTTTTTACTTTCAGGACTACTTTACACTCTTAACAATTATCAAGGACCCCAAAGGGCTTTGTTTATGTGGGTTATAACTATCAACATTTGCTGTATCCGAAATTAAAACTGATAATTTAAAATATGTATTAATTCATGAAAAATAATAGTAGTAAAGGACCTGAGTTCAAATCCAGCCTTAGACACTTGATACTTACTAGCTGTGTCACCCTGGGCAAGTCATTTACCCCTCATTGACCCATGCAAAATAAAATAAAATAAAGTAAAATAAAATAATAGTAGTAAATCCACTTTAAAATAAAACACCATTCTTGTGAAAAATATATTTTCTAAAACAAAAAAATATTAAGAGTGGCACTGTCGTCAAGATTCTAGCAAATATTTTTTATGCCTGACTTCATAGAAGACTTCTAGTTTTCCATTTCTATTTCTGCATACAATCTATTTTGATATATTGTTTATGAAGATGTATGTGAAGAAAATCTAGCCTCACAAGATATGTAGTTGGAAAAGGAAGGAGTATTGTAATAGGCAGATGATAACAATATTATTATGAAAATAGTTTTGACCTTGGGGCCCACTTGAAAGGATATTGGGGATCCCCAAAGGTCCTTATGCCATACTTTGAGAACCACTGCTATAGATTATCCTTTGAGTTAGAAGATAGAACCCCGTTAGCTGGCTAAGCATAGACTTCACTGGTAGAAATCTGTCCAAATTTAGATCAGAGTTTTCAAACTTCCTTGGCTTATTTTTCATGTAACTTCTTATGTTTTCCACTTAACATGTTTGGGAGCCATGTTGTACCAAGCTGACAAGTGGCAGGTACCCCATAAGGGACAATATGCTCAGCTGTATTTAGAATACTTTTTGCAAAAGAATGAAGAATTCTCGTTGTGCTTCTGGCTTTAACAAGGGTACCTCAGCACAGAAAAGGAAATAAATGAGACACATGACAAATAGAGAGGTTTGCTAGATAGATGATAGAGCATTTATTAAGTGCCTATTATGTAACAAGAATTGTGCTAAGTACTAGAGATATAAAAACAAGCCAACAAGATGGCTCCTGGCCAGGGGATGAGAACTATTCTGGACCATTTCTAGGAAATGTGAAAGTTGACCTAGACCATACCCGAACCATAGGTCTCTACTTGGGAGGATCTGTTTTCCAGCATGACCCCCATGAGCTTTTAAGTTAACATTAGAATAGAATAGGTGGGAAGGACTTTGCTGTCTGTATCAAAGCCTGAAGTGGTTATTTATCACTTCAAGCTCAACCTGACAAACACATTAGCATTTCCATTTGCTAATCTTCATATGGTTTGGGCCTTAGGGCCCTGATTACCTTTAAGACAAATGCTTTTCTTAACTTCACATGTCCACAAATGCAAGGTCTAGTTCAAATGCAAGCTGTTATATTCCACAACTCCATGACAAGAATAATAAGCTTGAATCATCTTCCTTTAGTTAGTTACATGTTGAATTTTCACTGAGGGAGAACTTACTTGCCTGCAATTTATATTTCTCTGCGGAGGTAATAATTTCTTATGCCATGCCACTGTCAAGTCATTCTTTAAGTTTTCCTGTTCGAGGTGTTTGTTTTCCTCTTCTCTCCCTCTAATACTTTTCTTCATTTTCATGTTGGCCTCTTATTTTCATTGTCTGGCCACATAACGTGGCCTATCATATGAAATAGATGAACAGCCCTAAATTCAAAATGCACGGCTTCAAGCACAAATTGTGTGTCAACTTCTAAGCAAGCCTTGACAATTCAGATTTACTGGGCAACCACCATCCATCAGAAAGGAACCCTTCTATATGTTTTTTATGATGCCTCGTGCCAAGTCCAGTCACAGAAGTGATGTGCCTTGTTTTAAGCAGCCTAAGTAAACAAAGTATAGAAGACAAAGTAAGGAGTAAATGTTTTGAAATGGTTTGAGGAGTGTCCAGGAGACAAACAAGAGTCCTAAATGAATAGGAAATGTGTGTATTAAATATTTCATTGTGATTTCATGATGAAAGTCTTATCAAAGCTAAGGCAGTGAAATGAAGTATATTCTAGGTCTTATAGAGCAGGGACTGATATTTATAGCTACAAATGAGTCTGTACACATTAATATTCAGTGAGCTGTAATTGCAAGGGGGGCTATTAAGGTGAATAGCCTTTGCTCCAAAGACTGGGGCTATTTGCTCTATGGTACACCTATACATCTCTTTTTCTTTTGAGTTTTTATAGATTTCCCTAAATCTTCCCAGGGCTCAACCAATTCAAGAATATAAGACCATAGAAAAGAAAAACAAAACAACAAAAAAGCCAACCTCTTATAATCAGATAATTTTTTTCCCCTCTTAATTTCAATTTGCTGTTTTTGCCACCTCCTGGTTTGCCAAACAGCCCTCTGGTTGGGAGCACAGGGCTCTTTATGACTTAGCCCATTGTGTATGCCACTCTAGCCAATGAAACCTTTGTCCTATCCCCTGGTTAATTATTGGCCAGACTGGAGTCCTGTTGAGTCAGGTTACAGTGAGGAATACCCATTGCCCAGGAAAACCCTCTTTTCCTCCCTCAAAAGGGGCCACTGACTGAAAATCCCTTCAGAGGCTGCTACAAAAGCCTTTCCGCTATTCTTCTTCAGAAGAATATATATTTTACCCTTCTGAGATGAAAAGGCAAAGGGGCTCAGGCTAAGAAAAGTTGACCAGGAGGCTAGTGACAGCGGTCACTTGAGATCCGCTCAGAGATGCTCTCAAGCATAAATATTTAATCTCCTTCATTCCCCCCTAGTGTGAATAATTTTTTTCCCCTTCAAGTATCAAAACAAAGTTATTGAAATGCATATCACCCTGATATTTGATCCATGGCCTCTAAGGGTCAAATATTCACTGACCAGGCTCTTAGAGCCTGCAGAGCTTTCAGGTGGTCACTTTGCACACACCAGCTCATCAATCAAGCAATAATTGGCAGGACAAATGGGGAAAGAAGCCAGGACCGCCTGCTTGAAAGGCCTGGACAGCTGGCCCACTTCAAGAGTTCCCTTTCGAAGTTTCAGCTTTTTGTCCTCCATGCTTAAAGGGAATTTACAGTGTTTGCACCAGCATCATTTCCCCAAATCTGCTTCCTTGTGTAAAAACAAAAAAGAAAAAGAAAAAAAAGAAAAGGTGGGAGTAAATTTGTGGGACCAAATAATAATAAGAAAAGTGGGTGATGATCCATTCTGGAAAGGATGAACAAATTGTGGTATATACATGAAGTAGATATTTTTGCATACTAGAGTGTGATGACTATGAGTAATTTAGAGAAACATAGGAAGATACTGTGAAGTACTAAAATGGATTATGCAGAAGCAAAATCATAATTACGCACAATGACTATAGTCAGGTAAACAAAATAAAACAAAACAAAAAAAAATGAAGCAAATGCAAAGTAATTATTATGGTCTTGGCTCCAAAAAAGAGACATGAAAATACATTATTTTCTTCTCCTCTCCTCTCCTCTCCTCTCCTCTCCTCTCCTCTCCTCTCCTCTCCTCTCCTCTCCTCTCCTCTCCTCTCCTCTCCTCTCCTCTCCTCTCCTCTCCTCTCCTCTCCTCTCCTCTCCTCTCCTCTCCTCTCCTCTCCTCTCCTCTCCTCTTCTCCCCACTCATCTCTCCCCCTCTCCTTTCCTCCCCACTCCTCTCTATTGTCCTCCTGTGTCCTCCTGTGTCCTCTCTTGTCCTGTACTAGCCTCTTCTCTCCTCTCTCTCTCCATCTTCCTTTCCCTCTCCTTGAGATTTTCCTAGAGTGAAGAAGTGAAATTACTTTTTCTGGTCACAAAGCTAGTACGGATCAGAGATGATATATTCCCCCAAATTTTCCTGGCTCTTAGTCTAGCTCTTTACTTATAATGCAAATCTAAAAATGACTATAAAATTAAAAACAAAACAAAACAAACAAAAAAAAACCCACTAATGGCACCAATGAAATAAAAACAAACAGACAAAATTCAAATTGAGGGAAGTTGTTTTTCAATTTTTCCAATCTGATTTTGGGAAATTTCCCTGGGGAATGAAGGAAGAACAAATGAAGTAAGTACTTTTTAGAACTTGTGGCACTGTGGAATGTGTGTAAGATCTAGTCTGGATAACTTGGTCTTGGGGCCAATTTTTGTGAAAGCATGAGGAAGAGCTGTGCAATTAAAAGTTCAGAAGGCCTGTCTGGGAGCCTCCTCAGATGTTTCAGTTCTATGGGTTCATCTCTCTGGAAAAGTCAGTCGCCATTCCTAAAATGATAATCACTTCTGTTGACTTTTGTTATTTGGATGATTATTCTTAGCTTTGCAAAAGAATGGGATGATTTGGTTGGCAGCAAAAAGGGGAATCATTTTGTTTCTCACCACGGGACAAGTAAAATTGACAACCTCCCCCATTCCCAGTAAGTCATAATTAGAAATTAGAGCTGCATCAAACTGTTCGCTACAGCTGTAAACTCTGGCAAAAAGGGAAAAAAAAAAAAAACCACCTTATAAAACTCTGCCACATCCTGAACACATTTTATTCACTCACTGAATATTTATTTTGACCCAAAGTAGAGAGAACTTCCTGGGGATTTATGAACGTTGACATGTAGAGTTGAGTCACAAAATATTTTAAAATTATATCTTTTCAAAAATGAAAGAAAATTTGAAAGCTCAAAAAAATGCTGAAAATGTTTGGTTTTTAGAGCAGAAGATAAAGAAACATACTACCTTTCATTTTTGCTTGTGGTAAAGGTTATGTGGTAACTATTGTTTTTCTTGAAAGCATGAAAATCTAAAAATAGAATAAAATATTAAATCATTTTACAGGTGGCTGTGGGTCCTAATAAATGACAATTCATAAAGCAAAACAAGAGGCATGGGTCAACTGAGTCCACTATGATGTTTCACACCATTAGAAAACAAATTTTTACCACTGATTCTACTGGTTTATACAATTCTGAGGCTTATCAGGAAAATTCTCATTTCCCCCAAAGTCTTTAGAACTTAAGATCATATGTGGTGCTTGGTTAACATTTTAATCCATAGAGAAGTTGTATAGTGAGTTTATAGAGTGCTGACCTCATAGTAAGGAAGATTGGTTCAAGCTCCTTTTCTGATACATGAATGCTGTATGACTGAATAAATGATTTAAATTCTGTGTCTTAGACAACTATATCTCTAACATTGTAATTTGTAGAGAAGTTGTTAATAATAATAATAATAAATAATTACTAGCATTGATATAGTACTTTTATGAATTGACCTGATCACAATACAACAGGTATGGCTTAACCAGGGCAAAGTATCATGAAATTATTATCTCCCTCATTCGGGAAACTATGCTTACCAATGTAAACTTGATTATTGTAATCATTTTGCCTGTCATGTCACATTATTTACTTATAGTGAGTACACTAAAATGCCCATTTTAAAATACAAACTATTATTTTGTCCTGTCACTTTCGTCTTGTACTTATTCAATTTTATGCCAATTATAGGTATTTTTATCCCTATTAGATTTTGTATTTTTATTTTAAATTCATCATTCTGGCCTGCCAAGATCTTTTGGGATTTGGGCTCTGGTGTCCAACAGGATCTCTATTCCTCCCATGTGCCAAAGCCCAGTGGTAGCAGTAGCAACAGTCATGTCCGATGAGGCGCTAGCTCTGAGGAGTGACCTTGACTCAGTCCAACAATGAACTGAACCAGCAGTCAAAATCCTGTGTCCAGTAAGCAGGAATATAACTCAACTATCGGCTATGCCAAAGCAAGAAATTAATTTGATGAATGGGAGGTGGGTGATTTGTAGCAATCACTTTAAGTCAAGAAAACAAGCATTTACTTGGGTAGGGCTTTCTATGTTCCAGCCACTGTGAGAAGTGCTAAGGATACAAAGAATAGTAAAATATACTGCCTGCTTTCAAAGAGCTCACAGTCTAATGGGAGGAAACAATATGAAAACAACAATATGCAATCAAAATGCATATACAACATAAATTGGATACTTTCTTAGAGGGATGGCACTAAGATTAAGAAATACAGGAAAGGCTTATTCTCTCTAAGGACAGATGTGATAGAAAAGAGAAGGCTCTCAGTTGGGATATTGGGTATGTAAGTCCTTGCTTTGCCTTATCAGTAAATATCCCTTTATAAAAGCTAATTAATGAAAATTGGTTACTTGATTTGGGGGAGATATTAACTGTCATTTGATATTGAAGGAAATATGTTGGATGGAAGCTTATGCAAAGCAATCCTCAAAATTGCTCTAAAAGTGCTGAGAGAAAAAAGTAGTAGTGGTGATCTTACTATTCAGTCCATTTTCAGTTGTGTGACCCTATTTGGGGTTTTCTTGGCAAAGATACTGAAGTAGTTTACCATTTCTTTCTCCAGCTCATTTTACAGAAGAGGAAACTGAAGCAAACAGAGTTAAGTGACTTGTACAGGATCACATAAGCAGTAAATATCTGAGACCAGATTTGAACTCATGAAGATGAGTCTTCTTGACTCCAGGCCCAGAACTTTATCTACTGTGCCACCTAGCTGCCCAGTGGTGACCAACTGACCAGTAAGAGTGTGGGTTTGGGAAAGTGAGTCTATGTGCCACAATTATGATATAGAGCAGATTAATTGAGGGGCAAAAAGTATATTAAAAGAACTATGGGAAAAGTTAGGAGATGTCAGAAAATGAGAAAAAGCTAGTTGAAATAGGAACAGAATTAAACCTAGGGGAGGGGATGGAGGGAGTGAGGGAAAAGTAGGGAGAGACACACAGACACAGATGGAGAGAGGCAGAGACAGAGAGAGAAAGAAGGAAAGAGAATGAAAGAGAGATAGAGAAAAATATGAGAATTTTGCTTTTAAAAAAGCTATTGGGGCAACTAGATGATATAGTGGATAGAGTACCAGTTCTGGAATCAGGAGGACCTGAGTTCAAGTGTGGCCTCAGACACTTCCTAGCTGTGTGATCCTGGGAAAGTTACTTAACCCCAAGTGCGTCAAAAATTTATTATTATGTTTTCTATTCTAGAAGTACAATGAAGACAACCACATGGCATAATGAGTTCAAACCCCCAGTTTTCACTGCTGCAAGCCTAGCTCTCTATTACTACTGCATGTTGTCTCTCTAAATGAGACAGAAATAAAATAATAGTTGAGTAATTCAGCCTGCATTCCATCCCCTATTATCTCCAGTACTTGGAATGGTTCTGTCAGTCAGTCAATAAACATGAATTAAGTGCCCATTATGTGCTAAGCACCACAGGTTAAAAAAAAGGAAAATGACAATTCCTGAAGTCAAGGAGGTCAAAAACTAATGGGGGGGGGGGCGGGCAGCTAGGTGGTGCAGTGGATAAAGCACCTGCCCTGGATTCAGGAGTACCTGAGTTCAAATCCGGCCTCAGACACTTGACACTCACTGGCTGTGTGACCCTGGGCAAGTCACTTAACCCCCATTGTCCCCCCCAAGCCCCCCCCCCAAAAAAAAAACTAATGGGGGAGAAAATAGGTAGATAAATATGTACAAACAAGCTATATGCAGGATAATAAGAAGTAATTAAGAGAGAAGCCACCAGAATTGAGAGGTTGGGAAAGACTTCCTGTAGAAGTTGGGATAATAGTTGGGAATTAAAGAAAACCAGGAGGTCAGTAGTTGGAGCAGAGGAAGGAGAAGGTTTCAAGCATGGGGGACAAGCAGAGAAAATGTCCAGAAGAGATATATGGAGTATATTGTTCATGGAACAGCCAGGAGGCCAATGCCACTGGATTGAAGAGTACATGGCATGGAATAAGGTGTCAGAAGACTGGAAAGATAGGAGAGGGCTTGGTCACGAAGGACTTTGAATGCCAGTACTTGATTCTGGAGGTAATAGGGAGCCACTAGAGTTTATTGAGCAGATGGTTGATATAGTTGAACCTGCACTTTAGGAAAATCACTTTGGTGGATGAATGGAAGATACATTTAGAATGTGCAGGGAGAGACTTGGGGAAGGCCAATCCACTAGCAGCTATTGCAATAGTCTGGGAATGAGGTAGGGAGAACCTGTGTCAGAGCAGTAGCAGAGGAGAAGAGGGGGCATTTACAAGAGATGTTGCAAAGGGAAAGTTGACAGGCTATGGAATTTATTGAGAAAGAGAGTGATGTGATTGTACTCATGCTTTAGGAAAAACCTCTTTGATGGATGAACAAATGGAGAATGAATCAGAGGAGGGAAAGACTTGAAACAAGGAGACCAACCAGTAAGTTATGCAATGGTCTTTGTGTGAAGTGATGGGGGCCTGCATTAGGGTGGTGGCTGTGTTGGAGGAGAGTTGGGGGCATTCAAAGGATGTTGGAAAGATAAAATCAATTCTTCCTTAATCTTCACCTGGACCTGGGATTGCATTGTGAGTGAGGAAGCTTCTTCTAACAATGAAGACTAATATCTTCTCAGTGGCTTTTCTTCTTAAAGAGATGCCTGACATACTAAGGGGTTGTGAGTTGTCCAGGGTCACACAGCCAGGATGTGTCAGAGGCAGGTCAGGAAAGCAATTCTAAATTCAGGTCCTACCCCTTTCACTTCCAAACATAATGAATTTTAGACTGGGCAAACTAAAAAAACCAAACAAACCA
The DNA here is from genome assembly GCF_019393635.1 of Dromiciops gliroides. NCBI lineage: Eukaryota > Metazoa > Chordata > Mammalia > Microbiotheria > Microbiotheriidae > Dromiciops > Dromiciops gliroides. The sequence goes on from NC_057861.1 coordinate 194,144,355, forward strand.
ATTAGCGAGGAATATAAACTCAAAGTGAGTGTGGAGATAGCATGTAGCTGCCCTCAATGAGTTCTATTCATCAGGCCCAGACAAATAATATGCTAGAACACAAAAAGAATTGGCAGATATAATTGCTAAGTCATTAAAGATGATCTTTGAAAGAACATAGCAAATAGGAGAGATGACACAGGACTAAAGAATGACATGTTCAAATTTTCAAAAAGAAGGAAGGAGTCAAGAGATAATAGGCCAATTAAGTGAACTTGACTAATATTCCTGACAAAATTCTAGAATATGCTATTAGGGTATGGTTTGTGAACATTTAGAAAAGTGAGCAGTGATCACTGAAAATCAGCATGACTTTGTCAAGAACGGGTCATTCTAAGTTAACTGGATTTTCTTTTGAGGTGACATATGCTATCGGTATATTTTATTCAGATTTCACCAAAGCATTTGGCAAAGAGTCAAGTGACTCTTCTGCTCCAGATAGAAAACTGTGGGCTTTATGAAAGCACTGCTAGGTGATATGGAACTTGTTGAATGGCTGTAACCAAAGACTATTAGTTAATGTGTTGATACTGGCTTGTAGCAGGTCTCAAGTGTAGTGCCTTAGGGATCTGATTCTGGATCTGCATTATAAATGATCTGAAGGCACAGATAGCACGCATGTCAAGCCTGTGAATGACAAGAATCTAGGGAGGAATAACCATCATGTTGGGTATCAGAGTGCAGGTCCAGGAAGATTTTGGCAGGCTTGAATGATGAATTGAATCTAATAAGATAAAGTTTAATTGGGATAAAACATGTCTGTACTTGGCATAAAAATTTAATAAGTACCAGATGAAAAAGACATGGTCAGAAAATAGATTGTATGAAAATGGGGGGTTTTGAAGACTCAATATAAGTAAACAATGTGCCATAGCAGGCAAAATGATTATAGTAAGCTATTTTTGGGGGTAGGGAATATTGCCTAGAATGAGGGAGATTGTAATTCCATGATAGCATACCTTGGTTAAGCCCTGTTTGGTGTACTGTGTTGAAGTCAATTCAATTCAATGAGCATTATTAAGAACCTACTACCTGTAAAGTGAGAAGCTATATGGTGCATTACTACTACTAGGATCTAACATTTGTTTATTTATTGCTTTGAGTTTTTCAAAATGTTTATAGTAGTATCACTTGGCCAATCGAATGAATGCTATAATCTATAAAATATGCATTGTTCATCCATTTTTTGTTAATAAAAGACATGTGAATTACCTATAATAGATCAACTTCTCTTTGAAGTAAAGGCCCATCATTTCAACATCAATATCCTTCCAGTGATTCCATGTGGCTACAAGACACAGATTATCGTAGTCTCCATAGTATTAAAATTAAGGGTTTGCCCAAAGAATAGTAAAGAAGTGCATGGTGGTTGGGGGCTTTTGTTCAATTGTTTTTCAGTCATGTATGACTCCTCATGACCCCCCATTTGAGGTTTTCTTGGCAAAGATATTGAAGTGGTTTGTCATTTCCTTCTCCAGGTCATTTAACAGAGGAAGAAACTGAGGCAAATAGGGTCTGGGGTTACTCAGCTAGTAGGTATCTGAGGTCAGATTTTAATTCAGGTAGATGAGCCTTCCTAACTCCAGGTCTGGCATTCTATCTACTGTACCTCCTAGCTGCCCTGGTGGGTGGGAGCACAATATAATATATGATAAGGAAGAATTATGGAAAGTAGGCATTTAGGATATAAAACCAGAAAAGGAGTTAGGCTAGTCTTAAAGCAAGATTCAGGGATAACTGACGAAAAGCCTGTGAAACACATTAATAACCATAAAATATGAAAAGATATTATAATAACAATAATAATAATAACTAACACTAATGTAGTGCCTACTATATGCCAGGCATTATGCTAAGAGCTTTACAAATATCTCATTTGATATAGCAGCCCTGGAAGGTAGGTGCTTTTAGTATCTCCGTTTTACAGTTGAGGAAACTGAGGAAGATGTAGGTTAAGTTATACTACGTAGCTAGTCAAGTTCTGAGGCTGGTTTATGAACTCAGGTCTTCTTGACCACAGGCCTAGTGCTTTACCCATGATTCCACATAGGGGTTTTGTTATGGAGATATATAGAAAGACCCCCAGCCCACTGGGTACAACTCAATGTAGAGTAGGTCACCGATGAAAATCTGTGTACACAGAATGAGGGGATCTGGATGCATTGCGATCTATATCTGTCTGTCTGTTGCTCATGTGGATGAGATCATGTATCCAAGTAATTAGATTTTTTAATAATTGTGGATTTCATTGAGAAGACTTAATAGCGTTTAAGGGCTCAATGCAATTATTCTGACATCATCTGTGAAATGGGACCTTTTTGAATAGAAAGCCATCATCGACAGGAAATCCTGCTTATATTTGAATGAAAGGAAGGTCATATTTCAGGACACTGAACTCCAATAAACCATATATCAGCTGATTTGGCACCTTGATGTCTGTACATACTGGCTTTTTAAGTAAAGAATACCTGATTTTACATCTATTATGGAATTTAATATAATTGTGATTTATGAGTAACATCTTGTATAAGGAGCTCCTTCGAGGCTGCATTTTTCTCTATTGAGGCTAATGCTTTCAGAAAATCAATTAATAATAGACATAGTAGGAGCTTATATTCCCTACACCTCTCATTCAGTTATATAACTGTGTCCTAGAAAACTGCCTGCAAAAGCCTGCCTGGGTTCTTTTCAAAATTTTCACCAAGGATGCCTTTGATTTTTGCATAAGTTGTTTTCATCAATGACACTCTTGATAGGTGCCTAGCTGCTTATCATTTTCTCATCTGAATGTCTGCTTTCTCATCAATAAAAATACCCTGTAATCATATAGTATTTTACGAAGTACAGAGTACTTTCACATACATTGTCATCACATTTGATTCTCATAGCAACCCTGTGAGGTTGGCAGGACAGGTATTACTGGTCTTTTGCAGAGGGGGAAACTGAGTCAAACAGTTGATATCAAAATGGAGCTAGGGCCAGTTCTTGGATTCTCAGGAAAAACAAATATCAATTGAAACATATTGCATCTCTACTATACACATATAAACTCATTGATTTGCTGCTGCTGGAAGATAACCAAATGACTCCTTGTAAAGTGAACATTCTTCTCTTTTGGAAACTGCTTTGGTGTCCCCGGCTTAACTGAGGCATGTGGTTGAAGAGTCTGGTTTCCTGTTTGTATTCAAGGAAGCCTGGCTACAAGCATATCCCATATAACATTCCCACAACGAATGATCCTTTGCAATATTTATATTAATAGAGCTAGGTGATATATTGGATAAAGTACTAGGCCTGAAATCAGGCAGAACTGAGTTCAAGTCCTCCCTTAAATATTTATTAACTGCATGACACTCCGCAAGTCATTTAGCCTCTGTATGTCTCAGTTTCCTCAACTATAAAATTAAGAAAACAATAGCTCTTACCTTCCTGAGCTGTTAATGAGGGGAAAAGAAATGAGATAATATTTGTAAAGTACTTAACTCAGGGTCTAGAGCATAGTAGGTTCTTAGTAAATATTTGTTTCTTTCCTTCAGTTAATACATTTTTAGACAACCTCAGAGTATTGTCATTTAGCTGATTGCTTTAGGCATAAATCAGGAGTTGCTGATAATTCAAGGGAATTCTAGAGCCCATATAGAGGTAATGCCCCCTAAGTATCAAGTTGTTTGTGATTCCCACATTGCTTACTATAGGCGTATAAATATTGCTTCTAAGGGACCAAGTTCTCCCCTGTATGATTTTTTTTTTTTGCCAAATGTCATTTTTTAAAAATAATAAATGTCATCTGAGGGAAAAAACTGATTTTATCATATTAAACATAGATTTAATTAATTAATTTCTATATTCATTAATTCAACAAACATTTAGAAAGTGTCTTACAAAAGGTATAGTGTTACTAAGGTGCTCTAGAGGTTGCTTAATGTATCCAACTACCAGGCTGAATTTAATCAAGCCATATTATTTACTATACTTATAATGATTTCCAATAACAGCAGCTATCATGCTCTTAATATTTTCTAATCAAAAGACTTCACGGGGCAGCTAGGTGGTGCAGTGAATAGAGCACTGGCCTTGGATTCAGGAGTACCTAAGTTCAAATCCGGCCTCAGACACTTGACACTTACTAGCTGTGTGACCCTGGGCAAGTCACTTAACCCCAATTGCCTCACTTAAAAAAAAAAAAAAGACTTCACTCTGACATAGTGCTTTAAAGCTTACAAAGCCATTTTCTCACAATACTCCTGTGATGTTGCTAATGCAAATATACCTTAATTTTTCAGATGAGGAAACTGAGGTTCAGAAAAGTTAGGTAGCCAACCCAGGTAGAAGAGCTAGAATTTGAACCAGGTTATCTGATTCTAAGGTTGGTGCTCTTTTAACGATAGTGTTCACCAAGGAATGAAATTCCCCAACTTTATTTAGACATATGTTTAACTCTACCAAGAAATTGATCTTGGTGGCAGATGTTGATCCTAATAGGAAGTTATCATACATTTTGTGTTCTTTTATAGGAATGGGGTTATAAAGATATATCTTATACTAAGGAAACTTCCCCCTTTTGTTTTTCTTCTTTATGTATGTCTTCATAATGGTTGTTATATGTATATATAATTTACACATATTTATGCATAATTGTATAGACATATAAATTATACATAAATTTTGGCATGTTTTATATATATACTATAGAGGTAAGGCTATATATAATTTATCCATATTATAGGTAATTTTATGTATAAAATTACATAGAACATATTGGCATAGTTATATATAATATATGTTTGATTTTATATATAATAAATATATTATATATAATTGTATATATAAAATATATGTCATACTGGAATAGTTTTATATATACTATATATAAGCATGGTTACACCCCCAAACATATTTATTTTTTCAAACATATACATTTATATGTTAGTTTGTATGTATATGTGTGTATAGCTACCATTATGAAATCAGCTACATTTTAGAAAAACAAAAGTGAGTACACACACACACACACACACACACACACACACAGAATTTGTTGTTACTGTTTAGTTGATTCAGCTGTATCTGACTCTTCATGACCCCATTAGGAATTTTCTTATCAAAATAGTGGAATGGGGCCAGCTAGGTGGCGCAGTGAATAGAGCACCGGCCCTGGAGTCAGGAGTACCTGAGTTCAAATCCTGCCTCAGACACTTGACACTTACTAGCTGTGTGACCCTGGGCAAGTCACTTAACCCCAATTGCCTCAGTAAAAAAAAAAATAGTGGAATGGTGTAATGATTGGAATGATGTCACCTACTGGAGACTTGCTGTGGGAAAGCTCCACCATGAGGAAAATGCCTCAGAGGCATTGTGGCTTTTCCTTGGCCTCAGGAAATGACGTTTGCTCATGGGTTCTGTCTATCAAGGCTACCAGCCAATCAACTGGAGGAGCCTCCTATGGTCTGGGAGGAGACAGGAAGGAGGAAAGGGAGCCTGCGCGGAGAGCTCTGGGGCTTTTTGGGTTCCTGACTGGATGGTGATGGCGGCAATTTGAGGAAAGATAGGAATGCCAGGCTGTTGGAATTCTGTTCTCAATCTTTTTCTTTCTATTTTCCAATAAACCCTTAAAAACCTAAACTTGTTTTATCAGTGATTTTAGTCAGTTTCCCCCAAAACTGGGGGAACAGATTAGAATCCACATTTAGAATCTTAAATTACACAATGGTTTGCCATATCCTTCTCCAGCTCATTTTATAGGTGAGGAGCTGAGGCAACCAGCATTAAGTGACTTGCCCAGGGTCATACAGCCATAAATGTCTGAGACTGGATTTAAATTCAAGGGCTTCATTATTTCAGGCCCAGTACTTTATCCACTGTGCTGTTTAGCTGCCTCTAAAAATGCATATATGCATATATGTATGCATGCATATATGTATGTATGTATGTGTATATAATAGAGAGAAATGTGATGATGAGCATTTCAATGATTCTGGTTCTTATTATTAGTACTCTCAGAGGTTCAAATCCAATGATGGAAAGAAGGGCAAGGACTTTGTCTCCATAATTCTGTTTAGTTTTAGAGAATTAACTCTCTCTCTCTCTCTCTCTCTCTCTCTCTCTCTCTCTCTCTCTCTCTCCCCCATCCCCCACCCCCTCCAAGATAAAGCATGTATGCAGGATGCTTCACTGACAGAATTAAAATACTTATATCTAAAATTTAACATCTTGGGTGCCTAACCAAATTTTTATTATTGTATTTACCTCAATTCTGCCATTATACTAGTTGTATGATTTTTGGCAAGTCACTTAACCTATTTTTGCCTCAATTTCCTTATCTGTAAAATGAATATAATACTGTACTGCCTATCTCACAGAATTATTGTATATATCAAATGATATAAGATACATAAAAGTTCGTGTAATTTGAAGCACTATATAATTTTCAGCTATTATTATATTATATATTCCCTGACTCTACTTAACTTCTCACTCATTTTTTTACCTTTTGTAATCTGACTTTTCATTTCATTACTTTACTGAAGTTGTTTTCTCTAACATTACCACTGATCTCTTAATTGACAAATCAGATGGTCTTTTTTCCCCTTCCCTTCTTAACCTCTCTGTAGAATTTGGCACTGTTGACCACTCTTTTTATCTGTTCACTCTCTCCTATCTGGGTTTTCCTGATCATGCTCTCTCCTGGTACGCCTTTTCCCTCACTGCTCCCCCAAAGTTTCCTTTGCTGGTTCATTATGCAAAAGATCATGCTACCTGCTTGTAGGTATGGGTGTTACCTAGTGGTATGTTGTAAACACCTTATTCTCTCTCTCTCTCTCTCTCTCTCTCTCTCTCTCTCTCTCTCTCTCTCTCACACACACACACACACACACACACACACACACACACACACACACACATACACACACACCCCTCATCAACTCCTATGGATTTATAATCATCTCTATACCCCAATAACTCCTAGATTTAATATTTACTGTGTTTCTTTTCTGAATTCCAGTCCTGTATCACTCATTGCCCATTACACATTTCTAATAGGATATTCCAGAGCCATCCAACCTTGACACGAACAGAACTCTCTATACCTCCTTCCACTGCCAAATCCATCCCTTTTCCAAACATTCTTATTTCTTCTATTGAAGGCCCCACAAGTCTTCCAGTCTACCAGGTTCATAGCTTTGGCATTATCCAAGCCTCTTCAACCTTTCTAACAGTATATAACCTATTAGCTGTCAAATCTTGCTGTTTCTGTCAGCAGCATCTCCCATGTTTTAGGCCTTTTCTTGACAGTTTGCACCTGAGTCCAGGCCTTCATCAGCTCTCCTGATTATTGCTAAGACCCCTTTGGACTCCCTGACTCAAAATCTTTCCCCACTTAAGTCCAACGAAAACACTGCTGCTGTAGAGATTTTCCTTAAGGACAGATAACCACGGGATTCCCCTACTCAGTGAACACCAGAACTATTCCTATTACCTCTAGAATCAAATACAAACTGCTCTGTTGAGCTTGAAGCCTTTGCTCATCACTTCTACCTGCTAGTGACTTCCCTTTCAAAATACCTCTTGTTTAATTCTTTTATTTGTATTTATTCTCTTCATATTTATGCTATCAATGTCCTTCTTTCACCTGTTGGAATATAAGCTGTTTACAAGTATGGACTGTTTCATTAATTTAATTTAATTTGTACCCCCTCGCCCTGAGACTCCACCCTCCCCATGATTTGAGAGGGTGGACAGTGAGCATCAAAGAACTTCTCCCAGATGCTCCATTGGAGGAGGGGGTCTATGGAAACCATCTCTTTGCTTTTTACCCCTTTGCTCTGGAGTGCCCCTGTTGGGTACCCTCATGCCCCTGCTGGCTACCCTCCTCCTCCCTTCACCTTCTTTTTACCTGTTGTCTCTCACATTAAATCATGAGTTCCCTGAGGGCAGGAACTGTCTTTTGCTTTTCTTTGTAACCCAGATTTTTAGCTGAGCAACTGGCACATAGTAGGTGCTTAATAAGTATTTATTGACTGACTGATTAATGACATCTTTATCTCTGGTCAATCAACAAGTATTTATTAAGCAACTATTATGTACCAGATGTTGTGCTAAGCACTGCAGATATAATAAAAGGCAAAAGACAGGCCCTATCCTGAAGGCATTCATAGACTAATGAAGAGACAACATGCAATAAGGTATATATATATGTAGGATATATTAGAAATGAAAACAAAGGGAAGGCCTTAAAATTAAAGGAGTGGATCAGAAAAAACTTCTCATAGAAGATAGAACTTTAGCTGATACTTGAAGAAATCCAGGAAATCTAGGAGGGACAGATGAGGAGGGAGAACTTTCCAGGCATAAGGGGACAGCCAGTGAAAATGCCCAGAATTGGGAGAGGGAGTTTCTTGTTCAAGGAGCAGCAAGGAGGCCTGGGACACCAGGGGCTGGGGGGGGGGTTGGCAGGGAGGAGGAGAGAAGGTATAAGAAGACCGAAAAAGTAGGAAGGGGCCAGGTTGTGAAGGACTCTGAATGACTTGAGGACATTATATTTGATCCCAGTGATAATAGGGAGCTATTAAAGTTTATTGAGTGGGGCAGAAGGGGTGATGTGGTCAGACTTAAGGAAGCTTAACATTGCTAAAGGAAGATCAATTTGACAACTGAGTGAAGATTGGTCTGAAGAGCGAAGAAACTTGAAGCAAAGAGACTAACCAGAATGCTCTTGCAATAGTCCAGGTATAAGATGATGAGGGACTATGATAGGGTGGGGGCAGTGTCAGAGGAGAGGGGGAGTCTATAGGAGGGACTTCACAGAGGTACAAATGACATGATCACGCCTGGTATATAGTAATTGGTTGGTTTTTGTTTTGTTTTTGTGGGGCAATGGGGGTTAAGTGACTTGCCCAGGGTCACACAGCTAGTGTCAAGTGTCTGAGGCCAGATTTGAACTCAGATACTCCTGAATCCAGGGCCCGTGCTCTATCCACTGCACCACCTAGCTGCCCCCTATAGTAATTGTTAATAATTAGTCTGACTCCAAAAGTCACATATGATAATTCTTCTCTTGCCCTCTTCTGTATAAGTAAGATGATGCTTGCATAGTACCTAAGTTTCTTGAAGAGAGATTTTTATTTTCTGGCTTAATATAGATCCCCAGGGACCAGTATATTGTTCAGTCATTTTCAGTTATGTCTGACTCTCCCTGATGCCATTTGGGGTTTTCTTGGCAAAAATACTGCCATTTCCTTCTCCAGCTTATTTTACAGATGAGGAAACTGAGGCAAACAGGGTTTAGTGACTTGCCCAGGGTCACACAGCTAGTAAGTGTCTGAGGTCAGATTTGAACTCAGGAAGATGAGTCTTCCTGACTTTGGGCCTGGCACTCTATCCATTGTGCCACCTAGCTACTGACTAGTCTATTACCTAGCACATAGTGCATGTAGTGAAAATGTGTTGGGGGCAGCTAGGTGGCGCAGTGGATAAAGCACCAGCCCTGGATTCAGGAGTACCTGAGTTCAAATCTGACCTCAGACACTTGACACTTACTAGCTGTGTGACCCTGGGCAAGTCACTTAACCCCCATCACCCGCAAAAATAAAATAAAAAAAAATGTGTTGAATTGAATGAATTTTAGCTCTCAAAGATCTTATTTCTTTATTTTTCCTCTTCTGTATTTGGCTGCAGATGAATTTGCTCCAATTTGGGTGGAGGAAATTCTTGCTCTTAGACAGTGAAAATTTCTATACCTAGCCATGAATAGATAGGATTTTAGGGAAAGGGATTAAGTATTTAGGGTAAGATAATAAGCATTTATATTATTGTTGTTTGTCCTCCGTTCCCAATGACATTACCTGGGTGATGTCTTGACCTGAGGGTGGATTGGATTTAAACGAGGCAGAGCTATGCAAAGTCTTCAGCCTCTCTCTTCCAGAGTCATCTGAGTCTAGTGGCCAGACCTGAGTCAAAATAACTGGTATGGCCCCAAGCTAGGTGGTACAGCAGAAAAAATGTGGGGCCTAGAGTCAGGAAGACTTGTCTTTGTGAATTCAAATCTGACTTCAGACACTTCTAAGCTGTGTGACAATGAGCAAGTCACTTAACCCTGTTTGCTTCAGTTCCCTCATCTGTAAAATGAGTTGGAGAAGGAAATGGCAAACCATTCTAGGATCTTTGCCAAGAAAACCCAGAAGAGTTGGATACAACTGAATAATCATTTATATAGTACTAACTTGGTGCTAAGGCACTTCTTATCTTTCAAATATTATCTCCTTTGATCCTCACAACAACTCTGTGAGGTAGGTGCTATTGTTATCCTCATTTTACAGATGAGGAAACTTGAGGCAGACAAGTTAAGTGACTTGCCCAGGGTCGCAGAGCTAATAAGTATCTAAGGCTGGATTTGAACTCATCTTCCTGATTGCTGACCTAGAACTCTATTCACTGCCTCTTTTAGGATTTCAGAGTTTAAAAAGGACCCTAAGGTCATCTAATCCCAACCTTCATTTTAGAGATAAAAAAAGAGGCCTAGAGAGATGAAATTGCTTATTGCAATCATGCAATTATTACATCATAAAACTGGATTTCAAACCCAGGGCATCTGACTTCAAATCCTACATAGCTCTGATTATATCACATTGCCTGTGTCCCATAATCTGGTTGTATATTCAGTGCATTTGATAGAAAATATAGAAAGTAAAAAATGGAAACTCCATTCACTGACATTTCTTTTGTTTTTACTGCTAAATGATTCACTGCAGACCTGCAATGGGCTATGTGAAGAGCAGAGGCTGAAGGTCCCAAAGACCCTACAAGAACTTGGGGTAGGTGGCATGTGTCATTCATGTCTGTCTAATTCATCTTGTTTCTTCTAGCAAATCTTGCCTAATTACACACACTCAAAAAATGGTTGACTGGAATAGGGACACTGGGAGTAGCAGTGGATGTGAATCCATTCTCAGGTTTTCACTGAGGTAGTTCCACATCAGGGGGCTTTCACCTCTTTTCTCTGAAACACCCGTATTATGTGTCTCAGACACTGTACTCCTGCGATGGCTGATGAGCTTATAGACTCAAAAGCTAGCACCTGCGTGTTCATAAGCATACTGTAAAGTTATGGAGCTGCCACTGCTGAGCTAGCTACAGAGCATGCCAGATGCCAGCTGGATCCTTCAGGTGGTATTGAAAGCCAAAAGAGACACACAAAGAAAAAGGAGAGAGACAGAGAGACTCAGAGAGACAGAGACAAAGAGAGACAGAGATAGAGAGACAGAAACAGAGATAGAGACAGAGAGATGGAAACAGAAAGACACAGAGACAGAGACATAGAAAGAGATGGAGAGACAAAAAGAGAGAGACAGAGACAGAAAGATAGAGACAGGGAGAGACAAAGACAAAGGGATAGATAGAGACAAAGAGACAGACAGAGAAAGATAGATATAGAGAGAGACACAGACAGCAGGGATATAAGGACAGAGAAGAGTCAGAGAGAGAGAGAGAGAGAGACAGTCAGATAAAGACAAACAGTAGGTACAAACAGACAGACACAGACACAGACATATAGGGAGAAATAGAGACACGCAGAGAGACAGAAACAAGAGAGCTGAAAACAAAGACAGAGAGCCAAGGAGAGATAGAGACAGAGAAAAAAGATAGGTACAGAGAAGAAGAAAGAAAAATAGAAAGGTAGAAAGAGCACTGGGTTTGGAATCAGGAAGATTCATCTTCCTGAGTTCAAAACTGGCCTCAGAAACTTACTGTGTGACCCTGGGCAAGTCAGTCAGTCCTGTTTGCCTCAGTTTCCTCATCTGTAAAATGAGCTGGATAAGGAAGTGGCAAACCACTCCGGTATCTTTGTCATGAAGACCCTAAATGAGGTCACAAAGAATCGTACATGACTGAAAACGACTGAATAACAAAAAAGAGAGGAAAAGAAAGAAAAAAAAGTTTTATCCTTTTAGTTTGATTAACACTTAAGAGTAACTGCTTTTCTCACAGAAATCCCCCTGCTCTGGAGGCCTTTGCTATGTTGATGGAATGCCTGAGAACTGAACATTCTGTGTCTGTCTCTTGTATCCAGGTTGCTGCTTTGGGGGATTCTGTAAAGGGTTGGACTACCTCTGTAAAGCAAGCGTGGAAAATTCTCAAGATGCCAGGTCACTGGGTTGAGTTTCCAGGGGTGACAAACTCTAGTTATGTGCCCCTTCTTCCTTCCCCTCCTCCTATCTTCATCCCTTCCTTTTTTGGAAACATGCTAAAAAGTGCAGCTTAGTCACTCCACAGGCCACCTAGCAAGCACTTCATTGCCCTCTAGTCCTCTGACCCTACTTTAGGCTTTAAAGTGCATATAGCAACAGGATTTACTAGAAATCTTTCTTTTGACTCTTGAATTTCTAAGCTTTCACAGGCTTTATTTTTGCCCTATCTTTAGGAATTCTGTTTTATTTTTAAATAAAGGTTTTATTGATAAAATAAACAAAAGCATTTTATATTTACTCTGTATTTTCAATTTGTATTTACTTCATATATGAAGTAATGTGTTTAATATCTGACACTATGCAGTGATTTCTCAAGCTTTATTTTAGGGAAGACATGAGAAGCAGTGACAAGTGTGAGAAAAATACTGTTTTTGGGGGGAGAGGGAGGCCCTAAGTACAAAAAGAAACAGTTGGACACCTCTCAGAATCCTATAGAAATCTCACCAATGTCTTAAATTTCCAAAATTGTAATAATATCATAGTCATGACTTTCTTATTGCATCTTGAGAAACTGTGGTGTTGCTACAGTTGTAGGCAGGAAGATCTGAGTTCAAATCGAACCTCAGACCTTTTCTAGCTGTGTAACCTTAGGCAAGTCACAAAATCTCTGTTTGCCTCTGTTTCCTCACTTGTAAAATGGAGATAATAATAGCACCTACCTCTCAAGGTTGTTATGAGGGTCAAATGAAGTAATAATTGTAAAGTATAGTGCCAGACACATAGTAAGCATTTTATCGTAAGCATTTTATCTATATATCTATATATTTATAATCTATATCTATATCATATATCTATTCATGTGAGCTATTATTATAATATTCACCTCCTATAGTTGTTATGAAGTTCAAATGACATAATGATAGCAATAATATAATTGCTGGCATTTAAGATGTGTTATCTCATTTGATCCTCACAACAACCCTGTGCTATTATTATCTTTATTTTTATAGATGAGAAACTTGAGGCCAAAAAAATTTAGTGAATGGCCCAAGGTCACATATCTAATAAGTAGATGTAGGATTTGAACTCAGGTCTTTCTGATTCAAAGATTAGTGTTCTATCCATAGAATCTAAGTATAACTTTTTAATCTTTAATTTTGTATAATATAATTTATAGAAATATCAATTATTATTATTATCTCAACTTTTTTTCTACTAGATCAGATCTAGGAAGTACAGAATTTGGAGGAAACTGAAAAATGGAAGCAAGAAATTATTTTAATTCATAGTCTGATAATTAGCTGAAAAGCATTTATTAAATGCCTCCTTATATGCTAGGCAAGGGCAACTGTGTGGTGAAGGGTATAAGGGTACTAGTCCTGAAGTCAGGAAGACCCATCTTCCTGAGTTCAAATCTGGCCACAGATACTTACTAGCTGTGTGACCCTGAGTAAATCACTTAATCTTTGCCTGCCTCAGTTTCTTCATCTGTAAAATAATCTGGGGAAGGAAATGGCAAACCTATCCAGTATCTTTGCCAAGAAAACCCCAAATAGCATCATGGAGAGTTGTACATGACTGAAAGGATTCAACAACAAAAACAAAATCTATTCTGCCTTTCCCATTGCTATTATAATCATTCATGTTCAAGCTCTTCCCTAGATTTCTAGAGTACCAGACCTGGAGTCAAGAAGACCTGAGTTCAAATTTGGCATCAGACACTTACTAGCTGTGTGACCCTAGGCAAATCACTTAACCAGGTTTGCCTCAATTTCCTCATCTATAAAATGAGCTGGAGAAAAAACCAAAACAAAACAAAAATACCAGCCCACAACTCCAGTATCTTTGCCAAGAAAACCCCGAATGAGATCACAGATAGTCAGAACTAAAGGCAACTAAACAACAATAAGCACTTATTAAATGCCTACTACATGCCAGGCATAGTGCTAAGGATTGAGGATACCATTCCTGCCTTCAAAGAATTTGTAATCTGTCAGGAGGAGATAGCATGTACCTAGAGAATAAATACAAGGTCATTTGCAGGAGAAGGCACCAGGTAGCTGGGGCCATCAGGAAAGGCTTGTTCAGTTGGGACATGCTTGTTCCAGGAATTGCTCTCAGACAACTCACCAAATGAGTTTAATTCTTCCTGATGCAGAATAACCACCGATCATGTGATTATAACCCTTATGGGTATCATTTGACTACATACAGATCAATCTCATAAAATGACTAGTGAATGCCGGTTATTATTGAACAACAAACGTTAGCCTCCATGAATTAAGAGCAATTGCCAAGTGGCACAAAACTCTCTCTGGTGTCAGCAGACAAAGTAGCGCAAGTTTCAAATGTAAAAGCCCCAGCAACTTGAAAATGGCTTTCAGGGACAGCCATGGATTTCTCGTCATTACTTTTGCCAAGTTCAGCTTTTAAAACATTAGAGGTTCTAGTGTTTTAAGCCACCCAGATTTAATATCAGATTTTTTTTTTTACTTCCCTTTTCTTCACTACAATTTAGTAGTCTGAGAAAATTCCGTGGTCAGGAGTGTGGTTGAGATTTCCCATTTCTACTTCAGGAACAAAGCTAAGCAATGATGCGCACACACACACACACACACACACACACACACACACACACACACACACACACACACACACACGGTGGCCTTAGCAGCCATGGCAGCTCCTGGTTTTGTTGAAGAAGAAAAGGAGGAATCACAGCTGTAAGATAGCACAGACGTTGTGTGAAATGGGTTTCACACGCTGCTCAGCTACCAGTGGGGTGGCCAAGTAGGATTCAGTCTGTGCTCAGTTTAAAAAAAAAAAAAAACTTAAAAAAAAAGGAAAAACCTTCAAAAGCCAAGCCAGCCATCACCTCTTACAAACTCTAAGTACCCCTTTTGACTGCCATTGCTTTGCTGAAAATAACACATTTAGTCATTTGTCATAATTATAAGAGTCCCGATGACATGGAATGCGGGCCCGCCCTTTAATGCCGCCAGGACTGTTATAAGCCAGCCAGCAGGGGCCTGCCGCTGTGAGCAAATCACAACTGCGGTGCCAGTTAAATTCCAACCAAAAGGTCATACGTGACCTTTGTGAGCAGTTCATCTCAAGTGATTGATCTGCTCGCAACAAAACTAATAATTACACAGCTCTTCATTTCCATTCGTCTTTGTAACATGAAATTTCTCCCAGTGTGAAGGAGCCCGGCCATGTAGGAGTAAATTGGTGAACCATAAACCTACTAAAACCCCACAGGTGCAACTCAAGTTGCCCTCCCCCTTTATTTTTTGCTCTCTGCAGGTATTTCCTGAAGACAACCAAACAATAACACATTGGTTTCTTTTTTTTTTTGGTTTTGTTTTCCACTCTATTATCACTATCAGGATATCTTAATATTTTGAATTTTCCCCCCTGAATCCTCTATCTCCTCATCTTCCTTTCACATACATGTTCAAATATTGTGTCTGCTTTCAGTCACTACCAACTCATTATACGAGATCTACAAATTATATAAAAATTAGAGCTTTCATTTGAATATTAGACGTATCTAAAATCTCTGCCAACTTTTGTTTTCACCGGCTGCTTCTTCCTTGAAGTCTTAGAATTGAGGGTCCCTGATGTATCAGAAATAGAATAAAAATTACTCTCATCTGCCTTTCCTCCCCCTACCTTCATCCAAATGGAAAAGTTCTTACTTGTCGACAGACATCAGTCCTAATATGATGGAAGGATTGTTTATTTCATAGACTCAAGAGGAATTTCAACATTCAGCAGGGAGGCTCAGAGAGGAAATATACGTATGTAGTAACTGATTATTCAACTGCCATTTATATACATTTATATACATGCTTTATGGAAAGCACAGGCACAATGCCTATTTATATGGGGCTAAAATTCTAGCTATACTGTCTAAAATATCTGAGTGGTCGCCAATAAATTATAAGCTTTAGCAAGAGTTAGACTTTTCAGCATTTATTAAGGAGAATAAGAATTTGGTGAAGAAAGAAAGGCCTAGATTCATCTATCTATTAAAGGGAGAGCGCATTTCTTGCTCCACTCTCCACCAGAGTCCTGACAAAAAAGAGAGAGAGCCCCAGCCTCACCCTGTCTTCCTCCCAACAGCAAATGTCACTTCCTGAGGCCAAAGAGCCGCATCTCTTGCCCTCAGAAGCCTTCTCCTCATGACAGAGCTTTGCTACAGTAAGTTTCCAGCAGGTGGCGTCATTCCAATTGTTACATACTAATAATAATACAGGCAGGATGATGGGATACTTTATAAAAGCCTCAGTTTACTCATTTGCAATGGTTTAAAGAGCAAATCTTAAGTAGACTACTCTACTGCTCATCCCAGTCAACTCAAAGCTTTTACCTAAGCTTATGGGATAGAGCTAGGGCTTTTTGGCTTGTTTTTTTTTGCGCTTTTTTTGTGTTTGTGGGTGTTGTTATCTACTGGTTTGATGATTTGTACCCAGAGTTCTTTGGTACCTGACTCAAAGGAAGGTGATATCTTTCCTTGATGCTCTTTCTCATTTTTTTCCCTTTCCTTATAGAATGACCTAAACTTTGACTTAATCTTTTTGTTTCAACAAGAAAGAACACCTTAAAAAAGCTCCTTTCTTCTATAATTACAAAGAAGAGAAGAAAATCATTATTTTTAAATAATGCAATTATTCTTATTCATGAAATATCATTTTGTCTTAAAAGTAGAACTATGATTTTATTCACCTGCTCACTCATGATAAGGAAACTCCTTTCACCTATGAAGATGTCACTGTCCAGCTTAAGTGTAAGAGACTTGGCTGGAGACACTGAGAAATTAATAATAATAACAATAACTAGTTTTTATAATTTATAAACACTTTATAAATATTATCTTATTTGATCATCAAAACAATTGTGGAAGGTAGATGTTATTATTGTTGTTGTTGTTATTATTATTATTAACGGGGCAATGAGGGTTAAGTGACTTGCCCAGGGTCATACAGTTAATAAGTGTCAAGTGTCTGAGGCCAGATTTTGAACTCAGGTCCTCCTGAATACAGGGCCGGTGCTTTATCCACTGTATCACCTAGCTGCCTCTGGTAGTGCTATTATTAGCTAAATTTTATAGATTAGGAAACTGAAGTACACAAAATTTAAGTGATTTGCCCAGGGTCACACAGCTAGTAGGTATCAGAGCCTGGATTTGAACTTGGCCTTCCTGACTCTGGGCTCAGTCTACTATCCACTACACCACCCAGCTGCCTCTATCCTATAAACTATGGAGATGTACTGGAGCTTTTTGAGGATGAGAGAGATATGGTGGGATCTCCTGCTATAAGAAGATTTTTTTGATGACTATGTGGAGTATGGATTGCAAATATGAGAGCTTTGGGGTCACAACCTCATTGTTATTCTTGACATCTCACTTGCACTCATCCCATGTATCCAATAAGTTCTCAAGAATTTTCATTTCTACCTTCTTTCCATCTCCATCATCCTGATCCTGGTGCCTACTTCTGTCAAATCCTACTTCCAGGGTGAAATAGAAATTGCTCAGTTTGAAATTTTGAGCCCTTCAGAATCTGACCCCTCCACACTTTTTGAGTTTTCTTACATATTACTCCCTATTACATACTCTAACTCTATGGTAAAGTGACAATGGCCTCCTTCCTGTTTCTCATACAAAACATTCTCATCTCCTGACTCCATCCACCCCCTTTTTATTGTCTTTCCCCCATGCCATGAACTCTCTCCTCCCTCACCTCTGCCCCTTGACATGACTTCCTTTAAGACTTAGAATAGAGGCAGCTAGGTGGAGCAGTGGATAAAGTGCCTGCCCTGAATTCAGGAGGAACTGAGTTCAAATCCAGCCACAGACACTTGACACTTACTAGTTTTGTGACCCTGGGCAAGTCACTTAACCCTCATTGCCCCACCAAAAAAAAAAAAAAAAGGCAGAATAAAACCCCACAACCACAAGGGATCCTTATCGGTCTCTACCTGAATAAATTACCCTTCCTCTGACTTAAGTTTTACAAAAGCAGGTGGACAATCCAGTGAAGATGAGTAGAAGTTACTGCTTTTCTGAATTGGTAAGCCTATTTAACCACAATGGTTACTTCAGTGCTATTGACTAGATGGAAAAATAACACAGGCACTTATTCAGACATAGGCAAAGATCTTATCTTTCTTCTCTGTTCCCCTAAGATGACTTAAGATAATGTTAGTTGTGTGGTAAAAAATATGAAAGTTTTTAACAGTCGGTTAGGATAACTGAAAGACGCCAGTTTTTGAAGGACCACCCTTTTGGGGAGGAGACGAACAGTCCGCCTGCTGCGCACGTCAGACTGCCTGTGGCGCACTCAACTTCCGGGGGTGGAGAGAACGGAAGTGGAGGCTTTTTCCTGCTTGGCGGGGCTCCTGACAGCGCGGCACAGACGGTCTCTCTCCAAAGGTGGCCTTTTCGGTTTGGTGAGTTTTTATAAGGAATATAGACTAAGCTTAGACTTAAGACGATTTGTATTGTGTTTCTACTTTCCTATCCTTCTAATCAACATCACCTTGTGAGTACCATAACAATAAATAAAAGGTCTATCTAGAAAACCAAAAGCTTCTTCCATTTACTAGTCTGGGAGATAAATTAAGGGAAAGGTTAAGTAGGGGAGATTTATGATCTAATATCCAATTTTAAATCTCACAGTTGCTAAAGAGTAATCATGTCATTATCCAGGACCCAGTCACATTTCTATCTACCTTGGATTGTTGTTGTTCAGTCATTTTTAGTTGTATCTGATGCTCTGTGACTCCATTTGGGATTTTCTTGGGCAAAGATACTAGAGTGGTTTGGCATTTCCATCTCCAGCTCATTTTACAGATGAGGAAACTGAGGCAAATAGGGTTGTGATTTGCCCAGGGTCACACAGAAAATGTCTGAGGCTGGATTTGAATTCAGGCCCTCTTGACTCCAGGACAGGTGCTCTATCCACAGTGACACCTAGCTGCCCCTCTATATAGGAGAAGATCACCCAAATGCTAAAGGAAAGTTCCTAGGAAATCATCGGACTGCTTTTTTATCACTTGACAAAATGGGAAAGTGTTCTTTGGAGTGGAGTGCATACATTCCTGAAATCAAAAGAAGGAAAGACATTAGGGTTTGTAGTCATTCTGCCATAATGTTTGTGGCTATTCTGCCTGGAAAGGTGGCGAATACCACCTCACTTCTGGCCTTTAAGCAGAGGTTGGATAACCATTTGTCTTGTGTGTTATAAGAAATGTTTCTTTTTGGTATAGGCTCTATGAGATGGCTAATGCCCCTTCTCCCAACTCTCAGATGTTATGATTATATGATTATATTCAAGTTGGAGACTGAGGTAACTGTAATATGAAAGGCAAAAGCTGGAGTTGTAGATTAAGGGCTCAAAGGGAGTTCGGAGGACATTTAATCCAATTTCCCTACTTTATACTTGAGGAAACTGGGGGCTAGAAAAGTCAAGTGACTAGTACAAGGTCCTATAGGTAGCAAGACACAAAATCAGCACTCTTTCTGTTATACCACACCTCCCTCAAGAAGAACTCCAAGTAAGGAGCATGCAGAGGTCACTGATACAAGGTAAAGAGGAATCCATGCACTTGGTGTCTTGTTGCAAAGAACCACAAACTTTGTCAGAGACAAGTACAATCCCAATGAGACTAGGAAAGGGCCTCTTTAGCTTTGTCCTGGCTATTTTCAAAAGGTGGGCTCTCTAATGACAATTAGACAATGCCTATGAGAGCATACGTAGATGATAATAGCTGTGAGTGGACACCGTTAGAAGCCACTTCAATTCAGAACAGCAGAGAGCTCAATGACAGATTTGTTGACAAAAGGGAGCAGCGGATCAGGCTCAATAACACCCCAAGAATGAAGGGAATCTTCATTTTTGGGATGTATTCTATGTCATGCTCAACATAGAATCTTATAGTGGTATTAGAAGAATTGGTTTCAGTATACTGGGCTCACATTTCAAAGTAGGGACTTCACCTGAAAAAAGTATCCCCCCTTTAAAAAAAAACAACCCTTTATATATATCTAGCTGTACCTTCCTGCTTCACTTTTGTTTTTGTATTTCACTACTTAGCCTAGTGTCTGGCATGTAGTAAGTGCTTAATGGATGCTTGTTGGCTGTAGTTTATGCCATGCAAACTAGCGCTATACAGGAAAATTCTTTTTAGAGGTTGGTTTACACCAGGTAAGCATTCTGTGTCCAGGGAACCTATTTGGTAAGAATATGGTGCTGATAATGGATCAATCCCTATAGATCGATGAATCTCATTATCAATCCTGGAACTGGAGGTTGCTTTCCTCCACAATTATATATAAAAATAACAGACTGAGGTAAAGGTGAATTTTAATCTTACCTTTTCAGTCTTTTGGAGCTGACCATCTTGGAATACACCTTGCAGGGCTGTTATGAGGATCAAATGAGATAGTAATTTTAAAGCACTTAGCACAATGCCTGGCGTATAAATGTTAGCTATTATTAATGATTATTACACTCCCATAGGTTGCACTGGTAAATTGCCATTATAAGAATGACAGGTTACAGAGGAGAGGAATGTGAAAATGTGATTTATATATATATATATACCCACACGCATATATGTGTACATATACATATACAAACATATATACACATACATATATCGACGCACAGATATATAGGTATATAAATACAAATAAATATATGTATATACATACATACATACATACATGTATACATACAGCATACATACCACACAAAAGGGGGGCAATTAGATGGCGCAGTGGATAGAACATTAGACCTGGAGTCAGGAAGACCTGAGTTCAAATACAACTTCAAATACCTAATACCTGTGTGACCTTGGGCAAGTCACTTAACTTTGTTTGCCTTAATCCACTGGAGAAGGAAATGGAAAACTACTCCAGTAACTGCCAAGAAAATTGCATGGATGGTATTGGCATGTTATGGTTAGACACCACTGAATTGGAAACATGCATACATATATTTCTGATATCACAGGATGATCTGGAGATATCAGGTAGCTCAGAGATCATCTAGTTCGACCTTTCCTCCTCTTTTTAGATGATTACACTGAGGATCAGAAGATCTAAGTGACTTGCCCAAAGTCACAAAGGAGATGAATATCAGAGGCAGGATTTGAAACCAGCCCAGCGTTCTTTTCACTAAACCAAACTATATACTGTATTATAAATGGCAAGTGATTAGTCTGAAAAATGTTACAAAAATGGTAGTTAGCAAATGATTGAGATAAAAGTCTGCTTAAGTTTTACTCAGTACAAATTTTCTAATGATATTGGATAAGGTCAAAGGGAGGGGCACCTTATTCCAAGGGAAACACCAATGATATGACCTTAAGTATGGGGGGTGGGGTGACTGAAATCAAGTGCCTGCTAACTCTTAAAATAGGGTCCTTCACTGACCATCTTCACCGGAAGCAGAGCATTTATAGCTAAGGATGAAGTGTTCCCTATAACTCATTGCATAGTATCTTGCTATACAGTGTTGCACAATTTGATCAGAGAGCCCCAAAACAGCAGGGAATGTTGCCGAATCTGTGCTATAACACCCAAATAGAATGGGGGTGAGTTAAGGACAGAGTGAGTTTTCACATTCCCTTTTTACTCTCTTGCATTCTTCCCATTAAATCAGATTTCTGTGTTAAGTAAAAATAGGTGCTTTGTTGCTTATTATCAATGAAAGGGAAAAACAACAAAAACAACAACAAGGCATTCTCTCCTAAAGGATCCAATCCAGCAGTATTACACTGTACCAGTGACATTCAGGATAAGGAACAGTGGGCCACGTGTATATCATATTGGTGGAGAGATATTGTGTCTCACACAGGTAATGGAAACATCAGAGTCACAGGATCTCAGGCCAGTAGAAAGAACACCATCTATTGCAACGATTGCCTTTTTTATTTCTCTGACTTTGGATGTGTCTGTGCTTAAGTGATCAGAGCTAGATGAAAACCTATCCAATATTTAAAGAGTTGTGGAGAGGACGATTCTGTAACTTCCCTTAATAACCTGTTTCAGTGTTTTAACAATCCTGCTCAGTTGTCAGGAAATTCCCATTTTATCTAACCTAAATCCCTTGTCCTGCAGTTTAAGCCCATTTCTTTTCAATCTATCCTCAGTGGAGATGGGGAACTGCTTGTCACTTTCTGCTATGTAAGATATCCTGTTAAACTGTATATTTAAAGACCTTTATTAAATATCACCCAGCTATCTTGTTTCCATATACCTTAGTCTTACCTCTTAAGAATTCTCCAGCCCATAATCATGAATCTTCTGTGACAATGAGTTCTCTGCATCTTTCTTTATGGTATTAAGCCTCGAAATCAACATAGTACCCTAGTCAGTCAGTCAATAAACATTTATTAAGAACCTATTATGTGGCAGGCACCATTCTAACTGCTGGGGATACGCAAAAAAGTAAAGGACAGTCTCTGCTCTCAAGGGGCTCACAGTCTAATGGGGGGAAAACATGCAAATAATCATGTACAAACATGCAACATACAGGATAAATAGGATATAATCAACACCACAGGGAAGGCACTATAATTAAGGGGGACTGGAGAAGGCTTCGTGTGGAAAGTAGGATCTTAGTTGAAATCTGAAGAAAGTCAGAAAAGTCAGGAAACAAATATTAGAAGGAAAAACATTCTGGGCATGAGAGGTAGCTAGGGAAAATGCTCAGAGTTTGGCAATGGGGGAATAATTACAGAGGTTCACAGATTATTATAGCCTCTATGTGTCTATTTCTATTTTTACATAATGGAGATTCACTAATGAGAACCCAGTCTGCATGAGCATGTATAGCATGCCCAGCTTTAAGGAACACCCATATGGATTTAAGTTCATACACAGGTATTCTGTTTCCATTCTCTTCAATGCATGAAGAGATACACTTTTTTTTTCTTTTTTTCTTCTTCTTTTATTTTTCTTTTGCGGGGCAATCAATGGGGGTTAAGTGATTTGTGCAGGGTCACACAGCTAGTAAAGTGTCAAGTGTCTGAGGCTGGATTTGAACTCAGGTAGTCCTGAATCCGGGGCCAGTGCTTTATCTACTGCGCCATCTAGCTGCCCCCCAGAAATACACTTTCGATTGGTTGCTGAGGCAGAACTGGGAGGGCATTGAAGACTCCAGCATGAACAATGTGACCCTATTCCTTGTCTGGTGGTAAACAAGATGGAAGAGTAGCTGTAAACCTCATCTTGGTGGCAAAAGGGGCCTTCGTCCCTCTATCTTGCAAAGCTGCCATGAACCGTAGAGCACATGTACTTGCTTTTGGTGAGAGAGTTGTGGGAGCAGCTGCCTCCACCAGCCTTTTGCTAATTTCCCCGCTTGGGACTCAGATATATGGCTTGTCAATAAGGACCTCTGTTCTTACCCCTTTGCACATGTTCTTTTGCCTCCTGTGAAGGACTGTAGAACTGGCTACAAGTAGAGGGCAGCTAGGTGGCACAGCAGATAGAGCACTGGCTCTGGATTCAGGAGGACCTGAATTCAAATCCTGCCTCAGACTCTTGACACTGACTAGCTGTGTGACCCTGGGCAAGTCATTTAACCTTCACTGCCCTGCAAAAAAAAAAAAAAAAGAAAAAAAAAGAAAGAGAGAGAGAAAGAAAGAAAAAGAAAAGAAAAATAACTGGCTACACGTATAAAAGTGAGTTGCCAGAGTCCCAGGCTGCCAATTGGCATCCATTCCAGATTTTATGGGCAGTCAAGTTGGTGAAGAGCAACTTCTCAAGTAACCTGCTTGACCCAGCATAGAAGCAAATTGAAGGTAGTTAAAAGGGAGCAACAGTGAATCATCCGTTAGTTGTGCCAGATCCGAAAGAGAACTTGTTGAAGTAAATGCTTTGGAGAAGTCCACTTTCCTTAGACTCTGAGGTGGTAGAGGGGAGACTGTGTGGGTGGGGATGTTTGCATTTCTCTTCTTACTATATCTTTTCAGTAAATACCAATTTGTAAAAGTTAATTGAAAATAATTGGTTAGATGAAACTGACTGTACTAATCACAGGCTATTGATATAAGGGAGAACACACCAAAATGCATCCTTATGTCAATGGTATTAGAGAGTCACCAACAGGCCCTCTAGAGTACCTCTAGAACTCTGAGAGGGAAGTACAGCTTTGCTTTGGGGGACCCAAAGAGAATAGGAGTTATAATAAGGATCATCAGAGGTGATAAGAGCTACATATGAATTTATACCTCATTGGTAAATTGGTCAGTTGGTTTGACTGGATAGGCTCACACTTCTCCTTCTCCCATCCCATCTCAAGTATAATCATGTTGGAAGATTTTTCCTGGCTCAAGATTCATTTGAAGAAGGGTGGCGAGATGTGTGGCCTAGAGATCATGAGACATGTGGAGAATCCTGGAAAAGGTTGGACCCTTTCAGATGCATATGGTTCTGATTTCTCACTTACGTAGTTCTAATTTCTTGCTGATGTAGTGATTAGGTCTCTCTGGTACAAACAAAAAATACCAACCAAAGTAAGGCTGAATAATTGACTTTCTCATTTTTGCCATGTTTAAAAACCATCATTATTGTTTAGGAATTATCCCTTATCCTTTTTAAAAATCAATCAATGTGCAGAATGTATGCTATATTTTTTTCTATATAGTTTAACAATACAAATATAAAAGCCCTGAATTTGGAGGCAAAGGACATGAGTTCAAACCCTAGATATGACATTTTCTACTTGTCTAACCTTAGGCAAGTCATTCAACATTTTTTTTTTTTTTAGTGAGGCATTTGGGGTTAAATGACTTGCCCAGGGTCACAAAGCTAGTAAGTGTTAAGTGTCTGAGACCAGATTTGAACTCAGGTACTCCTGACTCCAGGGCCAGTGCTCTATCCACTGTGCCACCTAGCTGCCCTATTCAACATTTTTTAGCCTTAATAGCTTCAATTATAAAATAAAGAGGTTGGGATAGATGGGGGAAATCATTAAACCATGCTGATTGGTTCCAGTACAAATTCATGTTTCATCATCTCAAATGGGCCCTAACTACAGCAAGGTAATCCTTTTACATATCTCTAATTGATTCACTGTCCTATTCACCACAGTGGCTTTTCCAAACCTTTTCATCTTTCCTCAAACCTTCCATGCCTCCCTGCACAACCTATCACCCTTACTTGAGAACCTTGCCTTGTATTTCACTGAAAAAAAAATGAGGCCATTTGTCAAGAACACCCTCTTCTCCCCTCTTCATCTTAAATCATTCATATGCCTTCTGCCACTTTCTCCTCCACCCCGTCTTTAGAGAAGAAAGAGCCCTTCTCCTTGCCAAGACAAATCCCTCTACATGCATATGTGATTCAATCTATCTTTTTTCTTTTGAAGCTTGCCCCTTCCATCATTCCCACTCTCTTCCTCTTCAGTCTCTCTGTGTCTACTGGTTTTGTCCTTACTGCATACAAACATACTCATGTCTCCCCCATCCTCAAAAAAACCCTTTCGTGATCTGTTAATCCCTGCTGGCTATTAGACCCACAACACTCCTCCCTTTTGATGGCTAAACTCCTTGAGAATTCCATCTATAATCAGTGACTTCATTTCCTTTCCCTTTGCTCTCTTCTTAATTCTCTTCAATATGGCTTCTGACCTCATCATTCAACAGAAATTGTACTCTTCATTTTTCTCAGACCTAATACTTTTTGACCTCTCTGTAGCCTTTGACACCATTAATCACTTTTCTCAGTCAATCAGTCGATAACATTTACTAAGTGCTTAGTATGTGCTGAAAATACAAATATAAGCAAAAAGAAAGACAATCCCTGCCCTCAAGGAACTTAAAATCATTTTTTAAAAACAATTTTTGGTGAGGCAATTGGGGTTAAATGAGTTGCCCAGGGTCACACAGCTAGTAAGTATCAAGTGTCTGAGGCTAGATTTGAACTCAAGTCCTCCTGAATCCAGGGTCAGTGCTCTATCCACTGAGCCACCTAGCTACCCCCAGAACTTAGATTCTAATGGGGGGAAGACAATACATACAAAGGTAACTGAAAAAGGCAAGTAAAGGAGAAGATACCTGGTATGAGGTCATGGTAGAAAGTCCAGAGCCCAGCCTGAAGAGGAATGAGACATGGCTGGCTTGGGCACCTTACTTTAATGGATATTCTAAAAGGAGCAATCCAGAGGGAGAGACTACATTAGTGAATACTTACAATATGTGAATTCCAGGGTTAGAGTGAACTTCTTGATCTTCTTTTTCCTCTAAGTTTTTATGGTACTGCTGGTCTCTCTTGGATCTTCATTTATCTGTCTGATCTCTCAGTCTACTTTACTAGAACTCTGTCTAACCATGGGGTTCCCCAAGGGCCTGCCCTGGGCCCTCTTCTCTTTGCACTATACTATTTGACTTGGTGATCTCATCATTTCCCAAGGATTCAATTATCATCTCTATGCAAATGATTATCAGATTTATTAGTCTTAACTAAATCTCTTTCCTGACCTCCAGTCACACAATAGCCTACTAGACATCTTGAACTAGTTCTCTCATAGCTATCTTAAATTTAACATGCCCAAACCTAAACTCACATTGCCCCCCAAACTCTCCCTTCTTTCTAACTGTTTTTATTATAGTGGAGGGTAACATCATCTTCCCAGTCACCCAATGCCACTGCCTTGGTGTCATCCTTAATTTCTCACTCTCACTCCATAGCTAACCAATTACCAACTCTATAACCAAAACATCTCTCATAAATGGCCCTTGGTCTTCTGTGACACTGGTGCAGGACCTTGTTACTTCATGCTTGGACTATTGCAACAGTCTGCTGGTTGGTCTCAATGCCTTAAGTCTTTCTCCAGTTCAATCCATCCATTTCTTGCTTGTCAAATTGATCTTCCTAAAGAACAAGTCTGACCATGTCAACCTAACCACATATTCAATCAATTTCCTATCATTTCCAGGACTAAGTGTAAAATCAATCACTTGGCTTTTAAAGTTCTCCACAAACTGGTGTCTTCAGACCTCTCCAGTCTTCTCATAGTTTACATCCTGCCATATAATCTATGATCCAGTGACACTGGTCTCTTTTTGGTTCCTTGAACCAGACATTCCATTTCCCAATCCTGAACATTTTTTTTTTTTACTGTCTGTCCCCTAGGCCTAAAATGCTCTCCCTCTTTATCCACCATCAAGGTTCCTTGGCTTCCTCAGCATCTCAAATAAGGCCTCCCCATCTACAAGAAGTCTTTGCCAGTCTTCTTTAATCTTAGTTCCAACTCTCCTTTGATTATCTCCAATTAACATTTGTACATTGATATTTGCATGTTGTCTCCCCCATGAAACTGTGAGTTCCTTGACAGTAAGGGCTATCTTTACTTTCTTTGTGTTCCCAGTGCTTAGCACAGTGCCTGGCATAAAGTGGGCACTCTATTCGATAGACTGACTGGTTTTCATGCCCTGAATCTATTAATTTACACTCTACATTTGTTTATTTGATTTGAATATACACATGGTAGTTCCTCAGAATCCCAAAGAATAGTGTCAAAAAATCATCAATAAATAAGAATTCAACAAGCCTTGTTGAATACTCACTTGTTACGCATGGGAAACTTTCTATCTCTTTTGGAACTTGAGAGAGAAAGACACAAATGAAAAACCCTGTCCTCAAGGAGCATTGGGTCAAGTCAGGGGAGAAAATACTTTTATTAAGGGTGGTGCAATATTGCTGAATCATGGTCAGTCTGTCTACTCTTGCTACATATTGTTGTTTCTACCTATCTTTGTGTAGCCATCTTGAATGTGTGCCATTTGATATTCCTCCCTTGGTTACCTTCTCTGGACTGGTGTTTATTGAGTTTCATCCTATTGGAATAATAGATCTTGATTGCAGAGGTTCTATTTTTAGCACATCCCTACAGAGCTCAGCACAAAGGCAGGCCTTGTGTCTGAGCCACTGACCATTAATACTTTCCTCTCATGCAGTGCCAGAGGGTCGAATGAAACATGTTGTCTGACTTAGAAGCAGCAGCAGTGGGGTTATTTTTTGACTACAATGAATAATGTGCTTTGAGATCTTTCTATCTCAATGCTGTTATGCATGTGTGGCTATATGGCTGGTTGACATGAGAACCTAGGAACAACAGTAATAAAGACAATTTCAAGGTTTCAATCTTCCGATGGATAAGTTAGTTTCTTTGGTTCCAGACTCACGTGAGTGTGTGTGTGTGTGTGTGTGTGTGTGTGTGTATGTGTGTGACCATGCACGTATGGGTATGTATGAGTGTGGATGTATATCACCTACCTCATGGTTGTGTTGTAAGGAGCAAATAAAATAATAATATGTTCAAAGTGCTTTGAAAGCCTCAAAGAGCTATATTAGTATTATATGATTGTCATATGTGTGTCAAGATAATGCTTACTATTATTAGGAAAACATTCATATGAGGAGATGGGCTGATAGTATGCATCTCCTCTGGAAATTACCACTGACACTTGATATAATTAGGTGGTACAATGGAGAGTGTGCTGGACCTAGAGTCAAGATAGACTTGAATTCAAATCTGGCCTCAGATACTTACTAACTATTATCATCTTGGACAAGTTACAACTTCACTTTGACTCAGTTTTCTCAACTGGAAAATGGGGAAAATAAGAGCATCTACCTTCCAGGGTTATTGTAAAGAACAAATGACATATTTGTAAAACACTTAGAATAGTGTCTGCTATATAGTAGGAGTTTAGTTAATGCTTATTTTTTCCTTCCTTCCTTTTTTTGTCAATTAGGAGGATGAGAAATGAGCCACCACAAACAAGGAAAGACCATAGAGTCTGTCTGATTAGGGGATTCCCTAGCAGGTGATAAGCTGCTAAATGTGTGTTTCAAGATCACAAGTGTACTTGAACTCTCTCTCTCCCTCCATCCTCTTTCAAAGAAATTATGGCCTGCTCTGCATTCCCAGAGAAAGGGGCAAAAATTAGAAACAACTCTTCTGACCTGTTGCCTAGACTCAGATTTGCCCATTCACAGACTCAGAGTCTAGTACACTGCTAAACAGAAGATCCCCCTTCCAATATCTCTGGTAACTGGCAATCTAAGCTCTGGAAATGTCCAACAAAGGGCCATAAATACCTCTCAGAGAAGGTGAATTTGGTGCGGAATTTTGAAGGAACCAGTAGATTGAGAATGTCGCTGGATTTAGAGGGGAAAGTGTGGTACATTCTGGGCAAGAGAAAGGAGATATCAGAAGAGGTATTGGAAAGGAGAGTGCATTCAGCGGCAGTAAGGTGATTGGCTTGGCTGGATCGGGGCTGTGTTTGGGAGTAATGGGAGAGGGAATTTGAAAGGGAGGTGAAGGCTCACTGATGAAGATCCCTGTGTTAAGCTGAGAAGTTTAGATTTGATATGGGGAGCTATTGTAGCTTCTTGAATAGACTAGTAATAGGATGAAAGTGGTGTTTGAGAAAGATAATTCTGGCAGCTACAGGCAGGATGGGTTCAGCTGGGGGCAGGTAAATCAGTTAAGAGGCTGTAACTGTAATCCAGGTGTGAGATGATAAGATCTGAACTAGGGTGGTGGCTGAGGAAATGG
Organism: Dromiciops gliroides; assembly: GCF_019393635.1. Lineage (NCBI taxonomy): Eukaryota > Metazoa > Chordata > Mammalia > Microbiotheria > Microbiotheriidae > Dromiciops > Dromiciops gliroides. Next base: position 194,174,164 of record NC_057861.1, read on the forward strand.
AAAGGAAGGGATGAGCCTGATATTGTGAATAGTGGAATGAATTTGAAAACCACATGGAATTCTGCAGATAAATATTTCTGGTGTTTTTAATTTAAGTTTAAGCAGGAATGTACTTTTATATCTCATAATGCTAGTTTGTATTTCTAAATCACTTTTAGGGTTATGAACCCTTTCCTCAAGACAACCTCGGGGAAGTTGATGGTAAAAGTATTATTATCTCCATTTTATTCAAGAGTTAACAGAGGTAGGGGAAGCTTGGTTGTGCAGAGAAAAAAGAATGGACCCTGGATTCAGGAGGACCTGAGTTCAAATCTGCCCTCAGACACTTGACACTTACTAGCTGTGTGACCTTGGGCAAGTCACTTAATCCTCATTCCCCCCCCCCACCCCCAAAAAAGGTAAACAGAGGCTCAGAAAGATAGTTACTTTTCTATGGACATAGAGCCAAGATTCGAACCCAGAATCACAGAATGACAGAGTATGAGAATTGAAAGGGACCTGAGTGGCCACAAAGCCAAACCCATACCCAAAGGAATTCCCATTGCAATATATCTGACAAGCGGCAGCCTTTGCTTCAGACCTCCAAAAAAATGAGACAGGCTACTTCTCTGGGCAGCCCTTGATACTTTGGACAGCTCTAATTGTGAGGAAGTTTTTCTTGAAATCTAGCCTAAATGTTCCTCTCTGCAGCTTCCATCCATTGTTCCTTGTTAAGCCATCTGGGTCCAAACATAATAAATCTAATCCCTCTTCCACATGACAACCTTTCAAATAATTGAAGACGGCTATCATGCTTCCTCTGTGCCTTCCCAAGTTCTGTACTTTTCCCATTACACTACAGGGCTTTGCTACAACTTTTTTTTTTTTTTAAATGGGAAAGGAGGTATTGGTCTGGATCTGCAACCTTATCATTGTAAAGGAAGTCCGGGTGTGGAAATTCTCTTTGACTAATGCAGATCAACAACTTATCTGTACCTTGTAGTCTTAAAAAAAAAAAAAGCCTAGGGGCACTCACATATTAGCTGACTTGCCTATGGTCTCAAAGTTAGTATGTGTTAGAGGCAGAATGCAAACCCAGGTCTTTCTGACTCTAAGGCTGGTCTTCTATTCACTGTGCCCAACTCAATAGCCTTAATTACATTTTAATACTTCAAGGAAACAGGATTTCATCATTGTAGAAGCAACCCCTCCCATCAATGTGGAATGCAGTTCCATGTGACTTAGTGGATACTTTTTCTAGCATTGCTTGAAGAAAATTGATCACCACTTGACCAACCAGGTGAATAGTCTCTTGGAATTTTACTAGGCCATTCTTTCAAGAATGGGTACACAGTCCATGATAAAAAAAAATTTAAACCTTTCCAACTTGGTAGGATTGGCCAGTGCTTGTGTTTTTCTGACTTAGGCTTGTCAAACCAGAGCCTACTGTGGAGTTAGTAGGATACTATTTACTCATAGTTTTAAAAAATATATTATTTTAGTTATTTACATAAAATCCAGCGTAAGAATAAGCCTGCAGCTCTCCATCTCATCCTAAGCATTGCCAGGTCTCAGGCTGAGGAAACAATGGTCATTCAGTCACTGGAGAGCTAATCCAGTCCCAGGTATTCTATCAGGACCACTCTTGGGTCTGTTTTTTTTACCTTTTTTTTTTCTTTTTGTGAGGCAATTGGGGTTAAGTGACTTGCCCAGGGTCACACAGCTAGTAAGTCTTAAGTGTCTGAGGCTGGATTTGAACTCAGGTCCTCCTGAATCCAGGGCTGGTGTTCTATCCACTGCACCACCTAGCTGCCCCCGACCTTTATTTCAAAAAGGGGGGAAAGGGGCCAAAATTACCTAAGGCTGCAATGAATACTTCTTTTAATAGACCTACTTTTCCCTTCTATACTATGTTCTTTTCCTTTATCACCCCTTCAAAAGTCATAAATACTCCAGAAAATACCTATTGAACAAATGCCTGAATGAGACATCATCATGACATAGTGGAAAAAGTAGTGAACTTGGCATGAGGAAAACCTGGTTTGAAATCCTGACTCTGACACTTACTAGCTGTGTGATCATGGGTAAATGACTTAACTTCGTTGGACCTCAGTTTCCCCATCCATATAAAATGTAGATAATAATATCTGCTGTAGCTATTTTCACAGGGTTGGCATGAGGATAGGAAGAGAATATTTATGCTGAGTGTTTTGTAAAACCTTAAAGAATTATCCATGATCACACAGCTCATTTGAATGAGAAGCAGGTCTCTCTGACTACAAGATTCACTTTTTGTCCTTGATTCCATCTTGCCTCTCTACATGGGATTTAAGATGTGAAAACTTCATGGCTCATCAGTGAATGTGAACATGATATGAAGGTAAGTAGAACTAAATTGTTATTTAGACACATAGTTGAATATATACTTAGGGAAATGTTTCTGCTATCCAATAGTCTGTGATTGGTCCATGGAATGGAAATCTTATGAGGCAAAAGAGAAGCAGTTGGTCAATATTCTTCAGAATATGTTTCTCTTTTATTGGATAGGTATCTTCAGTTTCATTGCAAAAGAAGCATATTTTGGCATCTATAGTCACAAAGTGGGCTGCTATTAGATTTAAGATCTACAACCACATAAATAGTTGGTTGTGGATAAAAAGTCTGGTGAAGTTGAATACAGTGATCCTTCGTGAGCCTTCAGTGACAGATATGCTCACAGATTCCAGACACCATGCCATATTTGAAACCTTAGAATGAAATTAATGTGCTCTGTGTGCTGGAAGAGAAGAACTCAGCAGATTTTATTTTGTTCTGGCTTTGAAAATCATCAGAAGACCAGGTCTACTTTTCTCCCCTCTTTTGAAGGGAAAATAGCCCTGATGATTTTTAATGTGTACAGCCAAGTTAGCAAGTACCTCTGGTGACAGACACATGGAACACACCCTTCTGGATAACCCTCTGCGAAAATACAAGTTCACCTCTTCAGAGAAAGCTCATTAAAAACTAGCAGATCTCAGTGGTTTTATTGCAAACCAATCAACCTGAACCTGTAAAGGAGTTTGACCTCACCCAGATTCATGGGCCTTCTATTTTTGACTTTACCTGCTAGTGATAGGAATTGATTTCAAAGGCTCTAAAATTAGCTCTGTACATCAAAGAATTGTTATAACATGTCTCTGTAATGTTGCCATTTTACGGGTTTGGCTCTTGTATGTGTGTGCGTGTTCTTTAATTGAAAAAGGGTAGCCCTCAAACACAAGCATTGGTGACTTGAGTGACCTCCCCCTCCAAAAAACATCACTTGAGAATTGACTTACTCAGAAGTAGGGCTGTTTCTCTAAGAGTCAGGTGGAATCTGGATTGTAAGTCTCAGAAAGGTAACAAGGTCACTTTCTTCTGCTGAGACATGAAGTAATTTAAGTCACTGATTGGCCTTGTGACTAGATAACTTTTTTAAAAATTTTTTTGGTCATGTGTTAGCTCTTTTAACAAGATAATGGAATATCTTTGTGACATTTCAAAACCCAACAAAATAGACATGGAAAATCTTTCATTCCTAACTCAGAGAAAAGGCAGGGTATTAAAAAACACATGTGCAATGAAATGTAAATGTACCACTGACCATTGTTTGCTTTTCTAGGACTCTGTACTAAACAATACTTGGCTTTGATTTTTTTTTCGGGGGGGGGGAGCATCTTTCAGGATATGCCAGATTCACATAATGTGGGCTTATCAAATGTCTTTTGAAAAGCACCAGGTCATTGTTAAATTATTTGAATGTTTATGATTGATTGACTGAAATGAGGAAAATTCAAAATTCACTATTGTCCTAAATGTGGATATATCTTTATAGATGAACAGAAATGGAACAATTATTTGGTAAATGTTATTATTGAAGACAGACAACCTGGATGATCACCTAGGCCCTAGCCCTGCAGTTTCCTCTTAATAAGAGTTATTTTTTTCTATTTTCTTTTCTTCCTTCCTTCCTTGCATCCTTCCTTCCTTCCTTTCTTCCTAACTTCCTTCCTTTCTTTCTTTCTTGAATTATGAAGTTAATTATGTCAATTCTCTATTTTCATCTGCTTGTGTGGGGACAAACTATGACTGTGTCTGTAAAAAGCCTAAACAACAGGTTGATCCTGTCAATCGAAACAATTGGGTAATAGTATGTTCTTTTTTGGGAGGGGGGGAGGTCTGAATTAAATGATCCATTCATTGGTTCCATATAAACACTGTCTGAAAATGATTGGAAAGGTCTTACTTCTTCCAGAATTTTTTAAGTTTCTCATTCTCAAATGCAGAGAAACAGTGCTCTGTGTTCCACAGGCAAGATTCTTCTCTGCCTTGTTTTCTGTCTTTAACACCTTTTAGCTTCTCTTCCTCATGCTGCCACCCTTTCTGCTTTTAGGCTTGAAGAAACTGTGAAGTGGTAAAAGGAGTTTGTGCTCATAAAGCTTTGATGACTTGACCATCTGGCTGGGAACCCTCATAAAGGAAGCCCTGCAGAGGTTAGGGAGGTCAGAGACTGCACAGGCCAGGGGCCAAAGAGGGCCCAGTCACTTCACAGACTGAAACCCAACTTCTATCTGATCAAAACCAAGCTGCAGTCATCAATCTCAGAGGACTCGTATCTGAATGGACTGTTGATAAACATCCCTTCTTTCTCCATTGCTCTGCCCTGTTCTCTTTCCCTCTTTCTCTTGGTTTCATAAATCTACAGAACCATAAAGAAAATCTCTCTGCCCATATTCTGTTGTAATAGCTTCCATCCTTCCCCAGTGCTCAGCTCATTAACAAGTGACCTGAAGGCAGAAAAAAAGAAGAAAAAAAAAAACATTTGTATAATGGAGCCTTGCTGTTTAGAGACTATAAAAGTAAACAGGCCTGGTTTTCTTTTTTTTTGGGGGGGGTGGAGTACAAAAATGTTCTGGCAAACATGTAGAATTATCTAATGAAAGTTAGAAGAGGAATGGGTTAGTATTCTTACTCTTTAGTTCTAGTCTTTCTCTGAATACTCTATAATATTTCTAGAACAACTTGTATATTTATAAAGATACAGTTTCTTAGCTTCCATAGGCTTATGCAAATACACAGAATCCTATAAATAGGTAGAAACCATTTTTAAAGATCCTTAAATATAAGGTGGATGATTTCTCTGTCAGCAGATTAGTGTCCAGCATCAGGTTTATGAATTGCAGGCTTCATTAGTCTTAAAGTGGTAACAAAGGAAGATGCGCCCTAAAAAGTGTCATCCTTCATCCGAGAGGGCAGTGGCTGACACATTAGGAATCTATATGCTCAATTAACCACTGGCAGGCTCATTTTTTCTGTTTCTCTCCTGTTCCCTCTCTCCCTATCTCTCTCCTTGTTTCTTTCCCCCATCCCCTTCCTTTCCCATTCCTGTTCACTTTTTCCCATTATTTCTTCTCTATTTCATTTTCTCCATATACCTTTTCTCCATCTTTTTCTCCTTGTATTATTTCTTTTCTCTTTTCCCTTCTCCCTGATCTCTCCACTGTTATTCTCCCAACTATCTTATTTTCCCCTTCCTAATCTTTTTCCTTTCTATCCTTCTCATATCCCTCCTCCCATTATTTTTACTCCCTCCCGCCTTCCTTCCTTCCTTCCTCCCTTCTTTCCTCCCTTCCTCCCTCCCTTCCTTCCTTCCTTCCTTCCTTCCTTCCTTCCTTCCTTCCTTCCTTCCTTCCTTCCTTCCTTCCATCCTTCCTTCCTTCCTTCCTTTCTTCCTTCCTCCCTTCTTTCCTCCCTTCCTTCCTCCCTTCCTTCCTTCCTTCCTTCCTTCCTTCCTTCCTCCCTTCCTTCCTCCCTTCTTTCCTTCCTTCCTTCCTTCCTTCCTTCCTTCCTTCCTTCCTTCCTTCTTTCCTTCCTTCCTTCTTTCCTTCCTTCCTTCCTTCTTTCCTTCCTTCCTCCCACCCACTTGATTTCCTCTTCTCTAGCTCTCCATCAATAGCTTACACCATATTGATACCTTTACCTGACTGTTAACACTCAATTAAAAGATGTCTTATTAGATAGGATTTTCAGTAACAGCTCTTGTGCAATTATTTTAGCATCCCATTATTTCATGCTGCACAGACAAGCTATTAATTAAATATAATTTTGTTTAAAATCGCACATTCCTCTTCCAAATGAAAAAAAGATTAAAATACAAACATTCAAAATTAAATCTAGTCACAAAAAGTATTGATGATAAAATGTATATTGTTTCTGGACAGTATTTTGGGTCAAAAGTTATTCTTCAGTTCAGAGACAAATATTAAATTGGTCTGTCAAGAAAATTTACTGAAGATAGACTTTCTTTTTAGCAGTTTTTCACATTTAAAGTATCTCACAGATTCACTTTCAGTAACATGTATGTGTGTGTGTGTATGTGATGATAATTCTAGTTCTTTAATGTCTTACAGTGGGTAGTTGTGTGGTTCAGTAGATACAGTACTGGACCCAGAGTCAGGAACACCCCTCTACCTGAGTTCAAATCTGGCCTCAGACACTAGCTATATGACCCTGGGCAAGTCACTTAACCTTTTTTGCCTCAGTTTCCTCATCTATAAAAGGAGCTGGATAAGGAAATGACAAACCACTTCATTATCTTTGCCAAGACAACCCTATAGGGGTCATGAAGGCTTGACATGACTGAACAACAAATGTCTTGAGGCTATAAGTTGTGGCCAGTGATAGGAAAGGTAACAGGTAATAAAAAGACAAAAAATGTTCAGATTTAAGTAGCATGTAAAGCCAATGTATTGAACAGTGGTCTTTCAATTTAGTGGCGCAACATGGTACCGTGGGAAGAGCTGGCTTTGCAATAATATTGGATTCCAATCCCACCTCTGTTGCTTATTACTGGTGATACCTTGGCCAAGTCACTAAACTCTTTTTAACCCAACTTCATGTTCTATAAAATGAGTGGGATGGCCTTGGGTAAGTCATAACCTCTCTAATCTTCATTTTGCTCATTTGAAAAATGAGGGTGTTGGACATGGTGGTCTACAAAGCTCCAATTCGATGAATAATCATAACAGTACACACAATCCACTGTGCGATAGCTCTGGTGAACTGGGTTTATATATTGTGTTGATCCTTTCATTCTGAATGGCTGATTTAACTGTTGGTAGAGTAGGCTGATGGCTGATAGACAGAGAGTCTGATACTTATCCTTGCCCAACAGGAATTTTAAAAGACCTAAAAGGAAGGGAAAATAATGGAAGGGGAAAGGAAAAAGGAAAATGAAGGAAGGGTTATTTAGGAAAATAAAATAAAAATTTATGAGCTTTTACAAAATGTTTACTTAAAACTGTACAAACAAGGAATAAGCCACCATATAGTTTCCCCTTCAAATTCTAGGAAGGCATAATTCTTTTCATATGCCTACCGTTTTATTCATTTTTTAATTTCCATAGTAGCGCATTGATATGGGATCCTGGGATAAGGGCTAGTCCTAGGCAAAATGGATAAGGAGACAAAGTCCTTTTGCACCACTCCTCATATCCCATTTATTGTATGAGGGAGCAATAATGGATATGGACCTATAACACTTGGTTTGAATCTGCTCTGCTACTTACTGCATATGACCTTGGGAAAATCACTTACCCTCTTAGCTTTACCCTCATTTACTTTGGTCTTCAGATGTGGGGATAGGCGCGAGCTACTTCCAATTTTAGACCACTCCTGCTTTATTTCTGGCACCAATGTTTTCATGCTCTCTGCAGGAAAGGATAAGATAAAGTGATTGATAATGTGGTAAAATATGAAAGTTTTTAACAGTCGGTTAGGATAACTGAAAGATGCCAGTTTTTGAAGGACCACCCTTTTGGGGAGGAGACGAACAGTCCGCCTGCTGCGCACGTCAGACTGCCTGCGGGACTCGACTTCCGGGGTGGAGAGAACGGAAGTGAGGCTTTGGCCTGCTTGGCAGGACTCCTGACGGCGCGGCACAGACTCTCTCTCTCCAAAGGTGGCCTTTTCGGTTTGGTGAGTTTTTATAAGGAATATAGACTAAGCTTAGACTTAAGACGATTTGTATTGTGTTTCTACTTTCCTATCCCTCTAATCAACATCACCTTGTGACTACCATAACAATAAATAAAAAGATCTATCTAGAAAACCAAAAGCTTCTTCCATTTACTAGTTTGGGAGATAAATTAAGGGAAAGGTTAAGTAGGGGAGATTTATGATCTAATATCCAATTTTAAATCTCACAATAACTAGGATGTCACCCAAGCCCATTGCCCTCCTTGGACCATTTGCATTTCAAAACAGAACTGAATGAAAGTACAGGGATTAATTTAAAGACAAGAAGATTATATGGTGGGATTTCAGGGAGGGTCTTGATTAGGTGGAACAAGATGTACCATCTTGATGGGGAAAGCAAGATTGAGAACATTCAAGTGAGGATCAAAGACAGGGGGGTATAATAGAAATAATATTGTGGGACTATATGGTAAAATGCTTAGAACAGTGCCTGGCATATAATAGGCACTTAATAAATGCTTATTCACTAACCTTAAAATGGAGGAAAGGGATCAGCTTCTGATATAGATAGCTTAATTGTCACAGAAACAGCAGATAGTGATAGGAGAATATTGATACATCTAGATAGATAGGAAAGCATCATGACCTAGAGTTGGAAAAGAACCTAGAGGCCATTTAATAGGATCCCCTCATTTTACAAAAGAGGGATATGAGGTACAGAGAAGTTAAGTGACTTGCCCAAAGCCACCCAATTAGTGCCAGAGGAGGGATTTAAACCTAGATCCTTTGACATCAGAAGCATTCTTCTTTCAACTGTACCATAGTGCTTCCTTAGAATTGTCTTATTCTATCCTGGAATAAGTTCCCCTACCTTTCAGCCTGCTTAGATATTCAGTGTCCTTATGGTCTCTCCTTTTGGTTTTCCTATGTAAACTGTCTCTGCCACCTTCACTCAGATTAAAGATATGCAATATAGGGGTAGCTAGGTGTTGCAGTGGATAGAGCATGGGCCCTGGATTCAGTAGGAGCTGAGTTCAAATCTGGCCTCAGACACTTAACACTTACTAGCTGTGTGACCCTGGGCAAGTCACTTAACCTCAATTGCCTCACAAAAAAAAAATAAAGATATGCAATATACTATTAGTTGGCCCCCCTGTCTCTAGCCTCTCCTCATTCTAATCCAACCTTTACTGAGCAAATTGATCTTCCTAAAGATCAAGTCTAACTATATTATCCCTAACCACCATTCGATCACTTCAATGGCTCTTTATTGCTTCCAGGATCAAATATAAAATCCCCTGTTTGGCTTTAAAATCTTCCTAACCTGGTCCCTTTCTAACTTTCCAAACTACTTAAACCTTAGCCTCTCCTCTACCTAATCTTCCCCCACTGCCATATTCTAAAATCCAGTGACATTGGACTTCATGCTGTTCTATACACTAGACATTCTATTCCCCATCTCTGAGGATTTTTTACTGACTGTCCCCCATGCCTGAAGCTTTCTCCCTCTTTGTCTCTACTTCCTAGTTCCTCTGGCTTCTTTAAAGACTTGGTTTAAGTCTCATCTTTTGCAAGAAGACCCACCTTAATCTTAGTTCCTTCCCTCTGAGATTATTTCCAAATTATTTCCAATTGGCTAGATCTATATAAGCATATATATTCTGTTTTACATGGTTGTCTTCATCTTGTCTTCCCTAGTATACTGTGAACTTCTTTGAGAGCAGATTTTTTGCCTTTCTTTGTATTTCTAGTGCTTACAATGTAGCCTGGCTCCTAGTACATACGATTAGTAAATTTTATACACACAGTTGTGTATATATATATATATATATATATATATATACATATATACATATGTGTGTATATGTGAACACATATATACACACATTTATTTATATGGTAGTATTTCAAGAGTGTCTTTATATTATATATTAATATATGCTTATTGACTGACTGTATATGCTAATGATTAGTTGCAATGTAAAGCACTATCCTCAGTAAGGTGCTCATGTCTTAATTAATGTCAACATGTCTATACCTTAGAGTATGAAAATATGAGGGCTATGTGAAAGTTAGAAATTATCTTCCTGGGGCAGCTAGGTGGCACAGTGGATAGAGCACCGGCCCTGGAGTCAGGAGTATCTGAGTTCAAATCCAGCCTCAGACACTTAACACTTACTAGCTGTGTGACCCTAGGCAAGTCACTTAACCCCAATTGCCTCACTAAAAAAAAAAAAATAAAGAAATTATCTTCCTGCTCTTAATGATGTTGGAGGGGGGAGTCAGTCTCAGCATTCAATTATGCAATATGAAAGTGATTACGTTAATGTCTTGGAAATATCATCATCAGCCTCCCTGATATGGAAAGGATTTAAATTGTGAAGTATGGGTTGGTAGGAAGGAAATCTCTCATCCTTTCTCACTGGTTCCAAATGTATATCTTCTACAAACAATTCTGGGTGTCACTATAACAACACCTATGTAAAAGATGAAAAATGAATTCTTTCTGTCCTCTCCCACCGTTTCCTCAGCAGGTCTACGTTTATATATCTTAAGGCTTTCTAGTGACAGCTCATAACCCAAGTAAATAAGTGCCATTGGCAAGTTTCAGAGTCAAAGAAACTTGAAGTATTTAAGTCTCATATAAGTATGAACATCAAGGCTTTGCATTACAGAAGATTCTGATTAGACAGTTTGCAGATACCTCATTCTTCCTTTCCAACCCCCAAACCAATAAACTAGTAATGATCAGTCATCACGCCAGTGAAGCAAATAATTGGGGATTCTTTATACAAAGATTGGATATTTGTGTAATGATCATCATTCTATAGTTTACTGTAGCATAGGATCATGACTAGAACCAGGGAAATCTTGGATAATAGAAATTTACCAACTACTCAAAACCCTTTTTTTGCAGAGGTTCAATAACATCAACCTTTTCCTTCACAAAGATCATAGATTTAGAGCTGAAAGAAACCCCAGAGTGGCAAAAAACTAGGAAAATTAATTGATTAGGAGTTCATCTCCATTCTGATACACTGTTCACCATTTAATAATGAATGCTTCAAAGATGATGAGCAGAAAATAGGTTGAGGTAGAGATGCAAAGGGTTTAAACCAGTGATGTCAAACTCACATCATCTTGAAATGGAGGTCACTAAACTGTACATAAGGATCTTTATGGGTCACATATTTACTTAATCGCATATTAAAATTATATGTGTTCTCTTTTATTTTAATTTGTTTTGTTAAACATTTCCTGATTTCATTTTAATCTGATTCAACAGGACCATGTTTGACATTTCTGGTTTAAAAAGCCTACATATTGGATAACTAACTACGTTTTTATTTTTTTAAATTGTTATTGTAGTTTTACCAAACATATTTTAAGCAACATATTTTTAAGTATTAAATATATTAAACAACTTGGGAATGGAAGCGATACCCTGGGTTAGGTATTTCTATTCAGATACTGGATAGTTACATGATCCCTTTATGGGGTTAACTTTCTTTTTAAGTTACTGTGCCATCAATCGTAATTCAGCATTATAGAGACAGGAAAACAAAAACAGTGAAATTCATGGAATTGGCCCAAACTAACTAGAAAAAACTTCTCCCTTACAATTTTGCTGAGCAAAAGTCTCTTCTGGAATTAACTTCTGTGAGGCCAAGACCCAAATCAAAGATCAGATTTTCCTCTTGCTTCATCTACACTGTAGAACAAACCACTCCCTGAGTACACTGGCAGGACTAATCTATGGTTAGCTTTGATTTACAATGAGGCTCTTACTGGTGTAAGATAAACTAATTTCCATGTCACTGTCACCCATGGGATATTGATTGACTACAAGCCGAATTCATGCTGCAAATTAGTCATTTATTATGAAAAATGTCCCTGCTGATTGGTGGAAGCATTTAAGGAACATCTATCCAATTTCAGCAAATAGTATTTATTGGCCTGAATCCAATGAGATGCAAGCTCTCTTTTAATATTTGACTTTGCTGCCAAAAGATTTAACAACTTGTGACCCTGGCACTTGTCAGATAAAAGGTGTGAAAGTGATATTTTGCAGTACATGGTTTTTGAAGTTCAAGTTGATTTATGTCACAGAGAAGAGGCAGATTACTTACTTTATGTGCCTCTGACATTTATCTGCTTCTGGTTGTCCAAGTTAAGCTATAATTTCCTCTGAGATGTGTGGCATAGAACAGGTGTCTTCCAACTTCAAACATTCTATTCTCACGACTAAAATCAACAGGCAGCAATCACATGAAGCACTGAAATGCCTGCACAGAGTATTGATGAAACGGGCATATATGTGTCTACATATATTTGCCCACCTGAATGGAGAGGGAGCCCCCAGGGAAAGAGAACCATCCAGATAGGCAGAACCTTGGAGCTTCAGTCTAATGTGCCATTAATCATGTCAGTCATTCACAATGCAAAGATTTACATAATGTACAGACACAGTTAATCAGGACTGAAATATAGTTAATTGTGCACAGGACCACTTGCTGTGGCTGTGGTAGACAGTGTTCATGATTTGACTAGAGACTGGACTAGATGTGCCTTGAGGTCCTTTCTAACTTTCTATAAAGTACATGATTGAGATAGAAAGAAAAAAATTCAGCCCAACTTAAAAAGGACCCTTTTTTCTTTTGTAAAATGAGAGACACACACACAGACACACACACACACACACACAGACAGATAAAAACATAAGAAACCTTAGCTGAAGAACACATACCTAGAGGTCATTTTGGCTTTATTCATTGAAATTTGTTAAATACCACCCCTTTCCCAGCCCCAAGCTGATAGCATCATAAGGTAGTTCTACAAGGTAAAGAATTTATAATTTTTATTTCTGGTCCAGACGAGAGATGGGTGTCATTTAAAAATCGATCAATGGTTAGATCAAGTAGCTAGAAATCTAGGTATAACAACATGTGAGACTATGTACCCAAGGCTCATAAAAGGTAAGGTCTCATAAAATTAGGAACTCAAAGCTAATCTAATGACTTAACTTGTCTCCTTTGTTTCATCATTTTGCTCCAATTTTGATTGCTAACCCTGACTTTTTACTTGTTTGCTGTTTTTCCCCTTTCCTCCAAACTGTGCATTTCAACAAATCTTTAGAAAGTACTATTTACCATAAACAATGCTAGATGCTAGGGGTCCAGAGATACCCTCCCCCAGCTCCCCATCCATCCATCCATCTTCCCACCCTGCCCCAGCCAAACAGAGCTTACATTCTTCTGGTCAAATATAACTTGATAATTAATCAAAATGTGACTTGAAGAAGGAGATAGTATTAGAGCATTAACAACCTGTTTGGGGCTAGAGGAAAATCAGGAAAGGCTTTGAGTAAGAGGAAGCACCAGTACCAAGCCTTGCAAAAACCTAGAGGTTTTAACAGGCAGCGATGAGAATATAAGCATTCTAGGCATGGAGGAAGAATTCTGAAAAACTTCAAAGTGTTGAGATGACACGTGTAAAAGAGGTTTAATAAACAAATAAGACATAAATCTCACGTGGATGGGAGTCATATTGGAGAGGACTGGAAAGTCAGTTAAATTCTCAGTCTAGGCAAATCTCTAGGTTTATGCATTGCAGAAAAGGTGCCAAAGTATATTGGGAGAGGAAGTGTCTATAGGACCAGTCTCTATTCCTACTCCTTAATGTTCCACTTCCATCTCCCACCTATATAGACACAATGATCTCACTTTTTTCCTCAACTAAACTTCTGACCTTCTCTTAACCTTGATTCTTGTATCTTGTTTAGTCCACTTCCCACTCCACCCCTAACCCCATTAGCAATTAGACCTCCCTTACTCTTTATCCTGGCTTATCTCTATTGCTCCTGCACACCCTGGTTCTGGAGCTCATTTGCTGAAGCTTCCCTTACCATCACCTCATCTTCATAGATTATTCTTCTCAGTATCTGTCTGGCAAGGACTTGAGCCATCCTCCTTCTTGTCTCCTGGGACTACACTTTTTAACTCTCTGTGACAGGGACTTCTGGCTAACCACCTGCTTGGTTTCTATGTCATTGGCTCATTCTTTTTCTCCTTAGTTTTCAGATGTGATGGATGCCCCAGTGGTCAAAGCAGATCACATTTCACTCTTGACATTGTTTCAACAATGACTCTTATTACTCATTATTGTTGCCAACCACAGTGACTCAACAGGCATATGTCCTAGAAAATATTCCAAATACTAGAATATATTCTGTACCACAGAAGGAGATAAGATTACCCTTGTACTAACTATTGTATGATTAATTTGGTTCTTGGTATATTCTTACCCTTTTAGGCTTCACCTATAACTTTCTAGGGTCTGGAGAATTTGTACAAATGGGTATGGAACGAGGGTTCATCTACCTCTTCACAGCTCCCATTGGAACATAAGTATTGTTTGATGAAAAGAATATTGGTGATCTGCATTTGTGCCATGATTAATGCATCACCTTCAGGGACTTTCTCTTGTTGCTGACTTCTTGGATCAATTGAAGTAGCTACCATTTTCACTGGAGAAAAGAGCTCTACAGAACATACAATCCATTTTATAACCCCTAAAGAGCAGAATGAGGGTCATATTTCCTGACTCAGTCATTTGGCAGCATAAATAAAAGAATCATAGTATCATATATTTTATTTTATTATTATTATTATTTTTTTGCATGGCAATGGGGGTTAAGTGACTTGCCCAGGGTCACATAGCTAGTAAGTGTCAAGTATCTGAGGATGGATTTGAACTCAGGTTCTCCTGAATCCAGGGCCGGTGCTTTATCCACTACGCCACCTAGCTGCCCCTTAGTATCATATATTTTAAGCTGAAAGTGACTCTAGAGGCTATCAAGTCCAACACCCTCATTTTACAGATGAGGAAATTGAGGCACTGAGAAATTAAATGAATTTTCTAGGGTGATGGACCTTTTAAGTATCTAAAATGGTATCTGAATCCAAATCTTCCTGACTCCAATTTCAGTGTCCTATCCACTACATATATAAAATTCTAATTTCCAATATGTTCCTTGGATTTTATAATTCCAATGTTTCATGAACTTTGTGGTATAGGAGCTGTGAAATCATTATATAGTAATCTATTTTTAGGACTCAAAAGAACAGTAAAACTTCCAACTAATTGGTCTATATTGTCTCAGCCTGCCATCTTAATGACAAATGCTGGCAAAGTAGATAGATAGATAGATAGATAGATAGATAGATAGATAGATAGATAGATAGATAGATAGATAGATAGATGATGGATGATAGATTAAATGATATATGTATATATTTACATACATAAAACATGCATTTATATGTATCAAGTATATATATATATATATATATATATATATATATGGATTAAGTGATGTTTGTGTGTGTGTCTCTTAATAAAGAAATAGAATATCTTAATCACTTGATATGTCAGCAGGGAGTTATATAGATTCTTAGAAAATGAATACAATGCTATTGTAGTGGCCTGTCTATAATGCAAAAGACCTTGTGGGGTTTGTGGGGTCCTATCAGACATTAATCACTAGTATGCTGACCTGTCCAGCTATGGCTAGACTAAAGTTCCTAAAATACATGCCAGGTGTCAGATACCACTGAATAGGCATCCAGAATAAACAAGAGCTTCACAAGTAATCTACTCCTGGGATATCCCAACACTAGATTTACTACTGTCTGATTTCACTGGAAAGTGATGCCTCTATGGTAATGATAGGAGGCATCTTTTCACAGACTGGCCCATAAACCATCCCATTATGATTTTGTGCCTACTGGTCTAGAAAAATGTCTGGGGCTGAGCATAACTATGCAATCAGGGAGAAAAAACAATGAAAACAATCAAGAGAGCATTTGAGACATGGCAATACCACACTAATGAGGCACAACACCTAATCACCATCTTCACTGACCATTGGGAATTAGAGGATTGTCCATCCAATTGAAGTTGAAAGCAAACACTGTTCTTCAGTTGTTTTGGGCTTCAAGATTGAATAGTTACCTAAAAATGGAAATAATCTGTGCCTGATCTAAGAAACTATACTATGAAGATACTATAGAAAGTCTTCTTTGTGACTAATACTCAGCCTTACCATGACATCATTGAGTTTATCTGGCTATGATAGAAACAGGAAGACCTATGCACCCAGTCTCAGTTAACTGCCCTTCACTGACTTCCTCCACTTCCAACAGCAAGATTTCCTGCTTATATCTTCCAGGTGATAGGTAGGAAGTTCTACTAAAACTGTACCAAAACAACAACAACAACAACAAACTGTACCATGATGGACAAACAACTGAGCACATTGGGATTTATGACACTGAAGTTGGTCATGTAGGACTTGGGGTAACTATGGGCATACCGTAATCTTGTCTTGTTCTCTTATAAATTCTTGTCACCTCATCTTAATTTTTTCTAAGTCCCTACCATTTTTGTTTTTTATCATGTCCATTTTTGTATGAAACATTCCTTTGATATCTCTAATTTTCTTGAGGAGATCTCTTATCTTTCCCACTCTTGTTTTCTTCTGTTTCTTTGCATTGCTCATTTAAGAAAACCTTATCTCTCCTTACTATTCTCTGGAATTCTGTTGGTATATCTTTCCTTTTGTCCTTTTCCCCTTATGTTGCATTCAGTTGGGTATATCTTTCCCTTTGTCCTTTCCCTTTCATTTCCCTTCTTTCTTCAGCTATTTGTAAAGCCTCATCAGATAGCCATTTTACTTTCTTGCTCTTTTTCTTCGGAATGTTTTTTTATGATGATATTGCAAACTCTGATCATAGTTATTTAGCCATTCTATCTACCACATATAACCCCTTAAATCTCTTCATCACCTCCACTTTATATTCAGTCATACTAGTTGTTTTTAACTTCTAGTAGAAACTGTCAAGTCCATTAAGACTACTTCAGTAGGGCCCCTGTAATTACTCATGATGGGGCTGTCCTCTGTAACTCCTCTAGCCAACTGAGCATCAAACAGTAACTAGTACCTCCTGTCATTCTACTAAGCTCTGAGAATATGTTACCAGTCACTGCTTCCTATTGCTCTCTCCTTAATTCTGTGCATGTCACTGTGCCTGAAGTTCTCCCTGCTCTCAGCAGATGGCACTGAGCATTGCATTAACCTGGTAACCCTCTTTCCTTCACAGAATACCTATTTGGGATATATACTTTAGAAGCCTCCCTTATATGTCCACTCTAGCACTCGAATGCCAGAGAGCAAATTAAATGATCTTGGTCCTCACAAAAATGTCCCAGTTTTTAGAAACCATTTTTTCCCTCATATCTTTCACTGTACTTGGAGCAGCAGAGTCATATTTGCTTCTGGTGAATTCATAGTATGGGTTTCTTTCTCCTACAGCATCCAGATGACCCAACTCCCACTCATGTCAGTATCTCTTGAAGGTCTAGAAAGCATCTAATTCTCTCCCAAATAGTTTCTTAGTTTCCCCAAGGTTCCCTCTTGTATCTCTGGGAAGGATTATTTAAATGACATGAATTTGCACAATCCTATAACTGTACTTGAGGATAATTCATTCACACTGTTCCAGTGCTATCAAGGAAACAATTTAAAGTCCCCACTACTCTGGTAGTTTTAAATGCGAGAGGATTATACTGCTATAGGCAATGGATATTTATTTTGGGACAAGACCAGTAATACATGAAGCTCTCTGATCCAATGATACATGCTGAGGCACAATTTTTAAATGGAAGGTGTTGGAATTTTCATTACCTATCCTGAGGAACACAAATTCCTTGTACCAGTTCTGGCTCTAATCTCAGTTCTATCATTAATTTATTGTGTGACCATGGGAACTCACTATACTTCTCTGGGTGGTATGTTTGCTACAAAGTAGATTAAATATATTTCAGCTCAGACATTTTGGGAATCTCTAAAAATTAGGGGTTTTTATGTTCCTTATAGTTTTGTGAAATAAATATTAGATCAACACATCTCAAAGGCCTAAAACCCCATGGATTTTTTCAAAAGTTTGTACAGAAAATCCTGAGTCTTGATACACAGTAAAAGCCATATGGCCAACAATATTTCTATGAACTAATTAATAGTACCTAGATGGCTCTTGAACCCTAAAGACAGTTATGCATCTTTCTACCATTTCCTCTCTCATTAAGTTAAAAAAAAAAGCAAATGTCATGAAAATAGAAGAAAATAAGATGTAAAAGAGTAGTGTACAATAAAAACAGGGGTATGATATAGTAAAAAAAACCAGTAAGTTAATAGTAGTGTGTGAATTATAAGGAACAAAAAATAACTTGGATTTTGTTTCATTTTGTGATAACAATGCTTATATCCCTTCTTCTATGGACACTAAGCCAACACAGATCATCTGAGAATGAACAGTTGAAATCATGATTGGGACCTCTTCATCTTTAATTTGTTCTCTGGCATTTGAGTGCTAGATTGCACCATACACATTTTTATTGCTCTCAATGTTTTGCACTTTTAATTATGTGGGTTTTTTTTTTTTTAGCAATAGCTATTACTTCAAGGAAATGTGCAAAAGCTGTAACTCTGAGAGCACATCAATGACCATTAGAGATATTGTAGTAGCTGTTGGTGCAGTTTATGTCAAGCTTTTCAAGAATCATTCATGCTCACATTGAAAAAGGATAAGTTGTAGTGAAATAAAAAGGAAAGTGGTCAAAAACAAAACCAAAAAATTCTAAGAACTGATAAACTTTTGTGCTAAAAAATAGCCTAATTAAACCTCAGAAAACAAACAAAGACTTTCAGCATCTGGCTGGTTGGAGAGTTGTTACTTATTCTCTACTGTGCATCACAGACTTCCCTTGAAGTTGTAAAACCAGAAAAGACCAATAAAAAAATCCAAATAAACAAACAAGATAAAAAAAACTCAGTTGCTAATCAAGCTATTCAAAACAAAAACAAAACTCCTGGGCAAAATTATAAAAAGATTAATGAACTGAATTTGACCGATTATAGTCACTATTTGATTCAAAGCTACAACAAAACAATTCTTGGGAAAAATACTGTAAGATCATGAATTCTTTAAAGTGTGAAACCCCAAAATGCCTCCCAAAATGTTTTGAGGTTTTTTTTTTTTACTTCCAGTGAGCCTGAGGGTCTTGTTCTCATTGAGGAAATGATGGATTCTGATAAATATAGTATAAACTGAGAAGCAGAATTGTTCTTGAATTACTGAAATTTCCAAATAGAGACAGATTATTGCAGTATGCCCTTGCTCTGTGCCACACACATCATAGAAGTTTAAAAAATTTATTCAGAAAATGGAGATAAACATACTTCAATAATCTGGGAATTCAATTAACTTAAATTCTATTGAAAATCTTTGGGTTTTAATCAAAAGCTAATGAAATAGACTGTTCATCAAACTTGTGCTTAGTATCCAATGAAAGATATAGTTTCATGATTATGAATTAATTACATGTCAAAATCTTGTGAACATGGTGCCAACTTGTGAATTCAATGTCATATAATGTGAAAAAACTTCAGAAAAAGGAGGACATATAATATATTGAATACTTTTAAGATGTAAAAAGTTGCAACACATCCTGTGGTGATACATTTAATCATTTGATTCTGTTCCAGTTAATTTGCATAGAATTGGAAAACCTAGGCTCTCATTCCAGCTCTAAAGAAACACAGCCTTTGAGATGAAATATCTCATCTATTCCATCTGCTTCATTATTTATTTATTTGTTTGTTTGTTTATTTATTTATTTTAGTGAGGCAATGGGGTTAAGTGACTTGCCCAGGGTTACACAGCTAGTTAAGTATTAAGTGTCTGAGGCCCGATTTGAACTCAGGTACTCCTGACTCCAGGGCCTGTGCTCTATCCACTGCGCCATCTAGCTGCCCCCACCTGCTTCATTTTTAATGATGAAGAAATTGAGGCTCAAAGAGGTGAGTTTATTTGCCTTAAGTCCCACAGGAAGTGAAATAATAAGCTAGGTCCCTTGACTCAAAATTCAAAATAGTTTTCATTATACCATCACATTCATTTGTCTGACCTTAGGCAAGTCAATTAATGCCTCTGAGATTATTTATTCTACAAAACAAATATAATATTTGCATCATAGACATTACTGGTTGTTAGAAGAGCTAGTATAACTCCCTCCTTTTACAAGTACGGAAAGAGATATGTAGTATCTTGATTAATGTTCCACAAGTGGCAAATAGTAGCGCTGGGACTCAAATATATCTTTTGACATCAAATCCACTCTAACATGCTGTATAAATGCAAATGTTTCTTTTTTCTGACTCAATGCTTTATTTTCATTAGTCTTTCCCTGACTCTTATTAGTCCCATGAAAGTGAATCAAGTTATTTTCTTTATTGAGCAGATTAATTGCATAATCTTGGATGAGTAACTTCATTTATATAATCTTCAGTTTTTTCATCTCTAAAATTAGGGGACTTAATTAAATTATGTCTGAGTTCCATCAAATTCTAACATTTTAGGGGTAGCCATGGTATGATGGAAAGTTTCTTGGATTTGGGGGTTAAACATGGTTTGTCCACTGCCTCTGCCACATAAAAGCTGTATGGCTTTGGACAAGTCACTTGATCTCTGCTCCTCAGTGTTATATTTGTAGCACAGCACCCTATCTCATCTGACCATTGTGAAGCTAAAATGCATGATGTAGAAAATGCACTTTGTAAACTCAGAAAAATCAGCTAATATTATGATTCTGTTTGGGGGCATTGATCATTTCACTTTTCAAATCTTCATGTATGAATATACTCCAAAGTCTCTTTATTATTTTTTTTCACACAGCCAAACATGTAGACACACACAAGTGCACACATGCAGGCACATACCACACACACACACACACACACACACACACACACACACACACACACACACACACACACACACCTCTGAGCCAATGAATACACAGCTTAGTGAACATTGCACACTCTTCAGTTACTGGGAGCAGTCATCTTAATTTCCCTGTTAGTGTTGTGTTAAATACCCCTACCAAAATGAAGGTAGAAAAATTGCTTGAGAGAATATCCATTACCCCACTTAGCTGAACAACACCCAAAACAAGCTATCAAAACCTACTCGGCACTAATAGACACTTAAACTGATCAAAGTCAGTTTGTCTACCATACTCTTAGGCCTTGACAGACAGTAATCCGCCTTTCAAAAAGACAGGGACACCTTTTCCCTTTAGAGTAAGCATTTTATGAGGTGTGATTAAAAAGGAGGGTGACTCATTTTTTAAACCAACATACCAGGGTTTATACATCCAAATGTATGTTATCCCATTTACCATCCTCTGCTTTAGTTTTTCCAATGACCTTAACTAAGAGTTTGGGGGGACTCCCTTTTTGGAATTGCTTCCAGGCATTTTTTGAAATTAGTTAATTAATTCCTTCATTAACAAACATTTACTTAGTATTTACTAGGTGGCAGGCATTGTGTTAGATGCTACTGAAAATACAAATAGAAATAACACATAGTTTCCGCGTATTGCTATAATTCAAGTTAGAGTGTGATTATGTATCTAAGGGGCAAACAAAAATCTACAATAGGTTAAGAATAACAAGTTCACTTTCAACTAGGTGCATTAGAGAATGCTTCAAAAATGAGCAAGAATTAAGTTAGGCTCAAAGAATGAGTAGTAATTCAACAGTTAAAAAGAAGGATTCCTGGGCAAGGGACAAGGAGGCTACTCTGAGCAGACAGAATGGTGTGAGCAAAGCCATGGAAGATGTATTGTATGGGGCAGAAGGGTCAAACATGCCTAAACCAGATTAAAATGTAATTGGAAAATATTTAACAAAATAAATAAAAATACAAGAAAACATAATATAAAACTGGGTCGATCTGAATGGATTCTTGTGTACAGAGTAAGTAGACCTTATTTCTATTTGAGTTTGACACTACTGGTGTAGGGCATAGTTAAGGAATGGCAAAAATTTAAATATGAAGAGAACGCTGATAGAAGATCCTCATTAATATCCTTTATGACAATAGCAAAGTAATTGGGAATTCTTCTCTGTTCTTGTCATATTTCTTTTAAAAAAATAATTTTTATTGGCATCCTTTGTTTTTTAAATCATCTTAGTTTTCCTCAGTATGCTTCCCTTCCCAGAGAGTCATCCCATAGATTAAATAAGATTTTATAATAAAAAAAGGAGGAGAAAATCAGCACATTTGATCAATGCATTGAAAAAATCTGAAAACATGTACATTGTGCAACACTTCCATGAAGGGGTGGGATGGGTATATCCTCTCATAGTTCTTCATTCTAGTCTTGATCTTTACAATTTTGGTACATTCACTTCTGATTTTTTTGTGTGTAGTTATTCTTTCCATTTATACTATTGCAGTCATTGTGTATATTGTTTTCTTGACTGCTTACCTCATTCTACAGAGATTGATATGAGAAATCGTTCAATGCTTCCTACCCCTCTTCCTGACTGAGACCTGCCATCTCAGTTTCCCAGTAGGACCCTTGGAGCAACAAAGTCTTATTTTGTGTCTTAGTGATGACATGTTTCAGACCTTGATCTATGCATACATTTTGCCTGTCCTCCCCTGGCTGAGTCAGTTAGCTAGCTTTCCCTGTGTTCCTTCCTTTGGTTCAGATCCCATTTAATAGTCTCAGGCCAGCAACTGCAAGTCAGAGGGGAACCCCCACCCAGATCTATGGGGCTATCAAAGACTGGTAGAGTGCCTGCCCCATTATTATTACTGGTGAAAGCTCCACCTATGCTTACTTAGTCCCCCAAATTTCCCAGACAAGCACCTAATTGTTAGAAACAGATAAACTGAGTCACGACTCCCAGTCTGTTGCAAAGAAGGAAGGCCATTTTATTACAATCTTGCAAGGGCGCACACCCCAAAGAAGTTGTTCACGCTTCACCTCAGCAAACTTATCTTTTTATCCTAGATCTAACATAAAGTCCTGCCCCCATCCAGATTCACATTCTTTGGGACACTTCTAAATATGTAGACCACCCCCACCCAGATGTGGCACCATTGCTGTCCCCACACCATGAGACAACCAGACCCTGAGACTTTATGATTCTTTGTTATCTAACTTCAGAAAAGATCTGCTAACTCAGAAGGGAAAGGAAGGAAAATTTTGGGAAGGGAGGATAAGCCTCTAGAGCTTGAATAATGTAGTCTGTTCTTATCTTAGAGGTGCATCCTCTACTGACTAACTGTTAATTCAGCAGGAAAAGGAAGGAATGGGGGAGATGGGGAGAAGAAGCCCCTGGAACTTGAATAATGTATCCTGCCTACTGAGGAGGACACATTATTCCTCTCAGGGACTTTTTTCTTATTAATGGCTTCTTGTATCATAAGCTTAGTAATGGAGTTTCTGTTTCTCCTATACTATATGTTCATTGGACACCCTTGACATGTGTGTAGGTGATTCTCATAAAGATTTTTATAAAGATGAGAAAGAATGTATATGGGTTCATAGACTCATAAAATCTCTGAATTAGAAGAGAAACCATCAAATCTCACCCATACCAGAACAAAAACGAAGCATAGTCTAATGGTAAAAGACAAGCTGAGGCTCAGTTATGGGGGACCTTGAATACCAGATTAATCATTTTCTACTTTCTTTTATACCATAGAAATGAGCTCTTTCTAGCAATAGAGAGTTATGAGAGGCTTTTGAGGTAGGCAGTCACTTGACCAGAGTGATGCTTTAGTTAGATCTATCTGGTATGAAGGTATGCAGTTTGTAGAATGGACTTTCAATAGAATGAAAGATGGTAGGCTATAGTGGAAAGAGGACTGGAAATAGTATTAGAAAATCTGATTTTGAATCTTTTCTTGCTACTAACTTTATGAATATGGGTGGACCACTCAATTGCTTAGAACCATAGCAACCTCATTTGCAAAATACACTCATTTAGGGCAGTAACAGTGAAGTGGAAAGTAAGGATTTATAGTGAAGACTAAGCTCAAAGATAACAAATATTCCTCATCCTTTAGATAATAATAATGACTAGTACATATCATATCCTTCAATATTTGCCAAGGATTTTACATATTTTATCCTTAAACTGATGACCCTATTGTTGTTCAGCAGGTGACCTCATGGACCATACTTTCATGGAGGTTTCTTGGAAAAGATGCTGTAATGGTTTGCCATTTCCTTCTCTAGTAGATTAAGGTAAACAGAGGTTAAATGACTTACCCAGGTTCCCACAGTTAGTAAATGTCTAAGGTTGTATTTGAACTCAAGTCTTTCTGATTCTAGGCCCAGAGCTCTATCCACTGAGCCATCTAACTGCCTCTGATGATTCTATTATTATTACCTCCCCCCCACCATTTTACAGCTGAGTAAACTGAGGCTTAGAGGTCAAGTAACTTGCCTGGAATCATAGATCTAATGATCTGTAATTTCATTTCATGGGAAACTCTCAGTGAGAAAATTCCATCTACCAACGCAGATAGGCAATTTAGAATCTTAATGAGCTTCCTAGAGTACTGAGAGTTTAAGAGACTTGTCAAGGATCATGTAGTTAGTATGTGTCAGAAGTGGGACATTCACCTAGGTCTTCCTGGAATTAATTTTATTTCATATTTTATCAGTAGCATCTGCAAAAATGGAGAAAATACCCCAAATTTAAGAGATCATATATGCATGGAAATATTTAATTACCTACTCTTGTAACTATATTTTAAAAATTAGTAGGAGTAATTGTCCATAAAATAATAGAATGTTAGAGCTCCAAAGCATTTTAGAAATCCTGTATTAGAATCTGATGATATATTCACATGAGTCAGCATTTTTCTATATTACCAATAAAACTGAACAGGAAATAACAGGAAGATAAATTTCATTAGAAAGAACTACATAAAATACTTGAGAGTCTATCTACCAAGATGTACACAAGAACTATATGAATGGCTATAAAACACAGTACAAAAAAAAAGGCCAACTGAAATAATTGAATGAATATTGATTTCTCAGGGGAGGCTGAGCCATTTTAACAAAATGACAATACTACCTAAACTAATTTCATATTTAATGCTCTATCAAGTAAATTAGAGAAGGATTCTGCAATTGTAGAGCAAGAAAAAAATAATGCTAAAATTCACTTGGAGGGATAAAATGTCAAAAATCTCAAGGGAAATAAAGAAAAAAAAGTGGGAAGAAAGGAGGCCTACAGGTACCAAATTTCAAACCTTATGACAAAGCAATTGGTACTGGTTACAAAATAGAGAGATTACATGAATGTAAAAGTACACAAAAAATAAAAGTAAATGAATGATTTGATAAACCCAATGATCCTAGATACTGGGTGTGGTAAGGACTCACTATTAGACAAAAACTGCTGAAAAAATTGGAAAGCAAACTAACAGAAACTAAGTATGGATTGATACCTCACAAAATCTACCAAGATAAGCTTCAAATCTATGTATGACATATGTATCTAAGAGTTTATATCACAAAGAAATTGGAGGAGCATTGAAGACATTAACCTTTAGATCCATGGATAAGATAAGAGTTCATGATTAAACAAAGAGAAAAGATCACTGAAGATACATAAATTTTAATTTTTGCATAAATGAAGTGATTGAAGCTAAAATTAGAAGGGAAATTGGAAATTGTGGGCATGGGGTGGGGAAGTTTGCAGTAAGTTTCTCTGATAAAAGTCTTGTTTCCAAGCTATGTAAGGAACTAATGCATTTAACAACAACAAAAAAGAATAAGAACTATTCCCCAATTGATTAGTGACTAAAGGACATAAATAGGCAGTTTTCATTTCAAGAAAGCTACCAAGAGCCAAGATGCCCCTAATTCCTAATAATTAGAGAAATGGAAACTGAAGCTACTCTGAGGTTCTAGTTCTGCACCCATTAGATTGGCAAACAAGGAAAATGTCAAACATTGGAAGAATTAAGGAAAACAGATGCATTAATGTACCATGGTAAAGCTGGGAATGGGTTTAATCATTCTAGAAAGCAATTTGGAACAGTGTTCACCATTCTCTCAAGTACTAAGGATGTCACCCTTGACCCCTGCAACCTAGGTGTCATCCTCAACTCCTTACTCTCCCCTCTCCAACCTCTTTCCCTATATTCAACCAGTGGCCATTCCTGTTATTTCTAATATCTCTTGTTTACTCTTCTCTTTTTTTCTATGACACTGTCACCACCCAGGTCCAAGATTTATTAGGTGCCTAGTATGTGTCAAGCACTATGCTAAACACTTAGGAAACAAAGAAAAACCATGCCATTGCAGTATCTGCTGGCTGGTATTCTTGCCTTAAGATTCTCTCCATTCCATTCCATTCTCTGCTTAGCTGTCAGATTTAACTTTCTTAAGCATGACTATGCCATGTCAACTCCCATTCATCTTTTGAATCAAATATGAAATCCTGTTTCTAACGTAAAGTCTGTTATAACCTTATCCCTTCCTACATCTTCAGGCTTCTTATATTTTATTCACTTCCAAGTATTCGATGATCCAATGACACTGGGCTCCTTGCTATTTATTGAACATCACTCACTGACCATCATCCATGTTTGGAACTGTCTTTATCCTCATTTCCACCTCCTAGTTTCCTTTGTGCCTTAGCTAAAGTCTCATCTTCTGCCTTAGATCAAGCCTTTTCCTGTCTTACTTAATCTTAGTTCCTTTTCTCTGACATCATCTCCATTTTATTCTTTGTCTCTGTCTGTCTGTCTCTGTCTCTCTCTCTCATTTGTTTGCATGTTGGCTCCATCATTATGCCCATTAGATTGTGAGCTCCTGAATTTCCACCTAAAGACAGTTTAAAAGGTTGTCAGGAGTGGGCTGCTGTGCCAGGGAAGGAGTGGAGCTCAACCCCACAATTACCCTGACACAGATCCAGTCCCAGGAAGGCTGTGCCAGGGAAAGAGACCCCTGGAGCCTCTGAATCAGCTACACCACCAGTGTCTTCTGGAACTAAGTTCATAGTTTGGTGAGAGGGCTGAGCCCTTGGCAGGGGCAGGGGGAGATTACAGGATCTCTGCTGGTGCTGAGGTGAAACTTGGGTTTTCACCCCTGCTGGGAACCAGGAAGTAGGCTTGAATAGTGGTGGCTCAGCTGGGGGAGGGGTGCAGGCTCATTGGAGCTAGCAACCACAGCACACAAGGTTTTGCTGTCTGGTTAATTAGCAAGTTGGCCTGGAGTTATCTATGGACCAGGAAACAGGCCAGAAGAGTGAATAACTTGCCCCTCCTTAATTCATACCACCTGAGATCTTCTGAAGCTTAGGAAAGTGTGCCCTGGAAGCAGTACCCAACTTTAAGAGGGAGTTAAAAGTCAGGTAAAGACAGGCAAGATGAACAGACAGAGAAAGGTGAGGACCATAGAAAGTTTCTTTAGTGACAAGAAAGATCAAGGTGCACCCTCAGAAGAGGATAGCAACATCAGGGATCCTACATCCAAAGCTTCCAAGAAAAATATGAATTGGTCTCAGGCCAAAGAGGTGCTCAAAAAGGACTTTGAAGATAAAGTAAGAGAGGTAGAGGAAAAAAATGGAAAGAGAATTGAGAGTGATGCAGGAGGGTCATGAAAAAAATTCAACAGCTTGAAAAGCCGAATTGGCCAAATGGAAAAGGAGGTACAAAAGCTCTCTGAAGAAAATCATTGCTTAAAAATTAGAATTGAGAAAATAGAAGTTAATGACTTTATGAGAAATCAAGACACAATAAAACAAATCCAAATGAATAAAAAAAGAGAGGGCAATGTGAAAAATCTCCTTGGAAAAACAGCTGACCTAGAAAATAAATCCAGGAGAGATAATTTGAAAATGATTGGACTACCTCAAAAACATGATCAAGGAAAGAGCTTATACGTTATCTTCCAAGAAATAGACAGGAAAAATTGCCCTGATATTCTGGAACCAGAAGGTAAAATAGAAATTGAAAGAATCCACCCATCACCTCCTGAAAGAGTTCCCAAAAGGAAAATTCCCAGGAATATTATAGTCAAATTCCAGAGCTCCCAGGTCAAGGAGAAAATATTGCAAGCAGTGAAAAAGAAACAATTCAAGTACTGTGGAGCCCCAGTCAGGATAGCAGAAGATCTAGCAACTTCTATATTAAAGGATCTGAAGGCAAGGAATTTCTAGCAGGCAAAGCAACTGGGATTACAACCAAGAATCACCTATCCAGCAAAACTTAGTGTGATCTTTCAGGGGAAAAAATGGGTCTTCAATGAAAAAGAGGACTTTCAAGTATTCGTGATAAAAAGACCTGAAGTGAATAGAAAATTTGACTTTCAAATACAATACCCTAGAGGAGCATAAAAATGTGAACAGGAAAAAGAAATTAAGAGGGATGTTAAAAGGTTATCTGTTTACATTCCCACATGGGAAGATGATATGTCTAACTCATAAGAACTTTCTCAGTATTAGGGAAGATGATAGAAATAAATTTAGACAGTAGGTACAGGTGGGAATTGATTATGAAGGGATAATATCTATAAAATATTTATTTGTTTTTATCTTGTTTTTGGGGGGGTGGTTGGAATTAGGTGACATACCTGGGTCATACAGTGGGTGAGTGTCTTGCATCTGAGGGCAGATTTGGGCTAGGGTCCTTCTGGGTCCAGGGTGGATGCTTTGTCTACTGTGTCACCTAGCTGCCTCATGATAATATTTTAGGGTAAAATTGAGGGGTAAGAGGAATGCATTGGGAGAGAGGGAAGGGAGATGTAGAAATGGGTGAAATCCCACATGAAAGAAACAGGAAAGGGCTTATGGAGTAGGGGAAGAGATGGGGGAGGAGCAGGGCAGTAAATGAACCTTACACTCATCACAATAGATTCAAAGACCTTAATCTCACCAGAGTTGGCTCAAGGAGGGAATTACATACACATTCAATTGGGTGGAATAATATGTCTAACCCTGCAGGAAAGTAGGAGGGGAAAGGGATAAGGAGGAAGGGGTAAAAGAAGGGAGAGCAGATTGGGGGAGGGGTCAGTCATAAGCAAATCCCTTTGGAGGAGGGGTAGGGTGAAAGAAGGTAGAAAATAGAGTAAATATCATGGGGAAGGGAATAGGATGGAGGGGAAGTTACCTATAGTAACTGTGAAAAAGAGAAAAGGAAAAAAAATGTACAAAAAATATTTAAGCAACTCTGTGGTGGCTAAGAATTGGAAATCGAAGGAATGTCCATCAGTTGGGGAATGACTGAACAATCTGTGGTATATGGTTGTAATGGAATATTATTGTGCTATAAGAAATGACAAGCAGGATGATATCATAAAAACCTGGAAAGACTCATATGAACTCATGAATAGTGAAGTGAGCAGAACTAGGAGAACATTGTGCACAGGGACAGCATTATCACCCTATGAGCAATTGTGAATGACTTTACTACTCTCAGCAATGCAATGATCCAAGACAATCCCAATGAACTAATGATGAAACATACTATCTACCTCCAAAGAAAGAACTGATATTGATTGAACACAGACTAAAACATGCTATTTTGCACTTTTTTTTACTTGAGTCTTTTTATGTAAAAAGAATAATACAGCAATGTTTTACATAATTGCACATATATAACCTGTACTGATTGCTTGCAACCTTGGGGAGGGGGAGGGTAGGGAGGGAAGGAATGAGAGAGGGATGGAATTTGGAACTCAAAACTTTTAATAAATAAAGAAATGTGAAAAAGAAGGTGACAACAGGAGGCAGAGGCAGTAGAGGCAACGGCCCTAGCAAGGAAAAGGACCACCTCTTTCTTAGAAAAAGGGCCATAGGAGGAAATAGTCGGTGAAGATTCAAGGGGGTTTTGATCTGTGGAAGAAGGAAACAAACATTAAATGTTTTACAAACATTAACTTATTTGATCCTCACAACAATCCTGGAAGATAAATGCTGCTATTATTATCCTCATCTTACAATTGAAGAAACTAAGACAGACCAAATGACTTGCAAGGGTCAGATGGCTATTAAGTGTCTGGGGCTGGATTTGAGCTTGGGTCTTCCTGACTTTAAGCCCTGCGCTCTATCAACTATGCCACTTCAGTATTGATAGCCTTGCTTTTTTTTTCAGTAAAGTAGAAAACTAGGTAATTACCTGAGACACAGGGAGTTGGGATTGGTACTGAGGGTTTGAAGAAGGAAATCGTTTGAAACACCCACTGTAGCAAGTGTGATATACATCAGATATTACTATGCAGCAGTAAGGACCCAGATGCACTTAGATACAATGAATTTCTAATAGACCCAATGATGATTTCTTCCAAGAATGTTCAGCAGCCTAAGCTACATGCAAAGAGACCAAGGAGTGGAGATGATGCATGGTGAAGAATTTGCAAGGCATGGATTTTGGGAGGGTAAAGGATTCAAAAATTAAAAATAGTACTTTGTAAAAAAAAAAAAAAAAGATGGTGAGTTCCTTAAGAGCAAGAACTCTTTCAATTGGCTTTTCTTTATTTCCCACGCACCTGGCACATAGTGGGCACTTAACAAATGCTTATTGACTTGACTTTTAAGATAAATTAAATGACTTCCAGGTTTACAATGTCAGAAAGACTAAATATAATCCAAAACACAATATGGAAAAAACAAACATTTAGCACTCATGAAAAAGCAATGTGGCATAATGGAAAAAAAATACTAGATTTGAAATAAGAAGACCTAAGTGAACGATTCAATTGCTCAACAATTATTAAGCACCTACTACCTGCCAGGTATTATAGTAGGGGAAAGGGACATAAATGCAAGGAATGAAGCATTCTCCAGAAGAATAATTATTTATCAATCTATTTAAATGTGGACAAGTCATTGAAACCTCAGTTTTCTCACTTGTAAGAGAATAGAAATGAACTAGATGATCCCTAGGATTCTTTCTAGCTCTAAATATTATAGAATGACAATTAATGTGAAATATATACCCACAGGAATCCAGGGGTTGGAATGCAGGTTCAGCCAGATCTGAAAATTCTCACAGTGGGGAAAAAACTCCAACACATTTTTCCAGTGCTGTCTTCTTTGTGTCTTTAGTATTCTACAGTAATAAATGAAATGCCTAGAATTCTTATACCTATTGTAGAATATGTATTTATGAACTCTATTTACCACAATGCTTGCAGAGCTCACTGGGGGAAACCATGTAGATTATATTTCTTTACAAGCAGTGTGTGAGCCCATTCTAAGGCCAAGGCACATTATAGGAATGTAGGACCATAATTTTAGAACTGAAAGGGAATATGGAGGGCAAGTCTAATCATCCCCTCATTTCCCAGAGCCACATGCCACACAGCTAGTAGGTGTCTGAGGTGGGATTTAAATCCAAAATTATATATATATGTGTGTGTGTGTGTGTGTGTGTGTGTGTGTGTGTGTGTGTGTATGTATATGTATATGTATATATATGTATATATGTATGTATATGTATATCT